>NW_019384767.1:245556-255763 GCF_000671375.1 Centruroides sculpturatus
ATTAAATATAATATTATTAAAATTTACAATTAATTAATTTATTTAAATTATAAATAAAATTTAATTTTTTATATGTGTATTTTTTAAAATTTCCTGATTTTTATGGTTAATGAAGGATACTTACACATACGCTTATTAGTTAAAAGTTAGTTTAAATTACTTTATTAATTTATTATATAAAAGTCTAGAAGTTAATGAATAGTTTGAATGGAAAGCTTGTTAAATGACAAAAGGAACAAAAATAGAAAAGACATGATAAGATGTTAGCTGTCAAACTGACAGTTCATTGATTATGTTGGGAATAGAACATGTGGAAGGTGAAAGGTTGACTGCTTACCCAAAATATTGCAAAGAAATATGGTTAATGTTCTAGCAATTTCTAGAATTTAATTTTCTTAAAGATATATATAAAATCCTATAGTGGATTAATACCTTCCGAGGCTCCTAGGCACAGAAGATTGGGGCCCCTAGTTTCACGACATCATAAACTAATAATGTCTAATTGTATCTGTAGTATTATTTATAAAATTTAATTACAAAAACCGTAAAATTATTATTTTTTTTTTTTTCAGTTTTGGGGCCCTTTCGATCCGGTCTTAGATATGTTCCTCAAGTGAAATCCTGCACTGATAAAATATATCAATACTTTTACATTCATAAACATTCCTATAATGAAGGAAAAACACTTAAAATTTATTATTTAGAGTTTTAATCATTTAAATGAATTTATTTTACATTTAAATGATTATTTTTAAAGAAAATTCTACATTATTAACTATAAATAATGTAGTATTGTATATCTACAGTCGACAGAAAGGAACGACAATAATATTGATAAATTATTCATAGACGAGAGAAATCTTTCAAGTATATTATTGTTTACTTCACGCAATAATGCAATATATTAGATCTAAGAGGTTTTTATAAGAAGAGAGTGCTTTTATAATTGGTTATAATTTATTTAATATATATTTTTTATTATAAATATTAATTAAGATCCACTTTTTTTATAATGTTTTCAAGTTATTTTTAGCTTTTTAGGAGTCTAAATTATGAAAAAACAAGTATAAAATATTGATTATTTCAATTTTAGGGAAGAATGCTAAATTGAAAAAAAGAAATTGTACAAAAGATGGTAGTAAATACCTAAAATTATAAATATCGATTGAGAAATAACAACATAACTAGTTATTTCTCAATTAATTTTCACAATTAATTCATGCAATTAGTTCATCGTATTTCTGGGTTTCATTAATGTTTAGTTAGCAAAATTTCTCCCAGGCAAAAATATAAGCCTACATTATCTCTTTAAAACTGTTTTTAATTAAATAAATATATAAAAATATATTTAATTACAAAAAAATAAATCGTTTTTATTAATATGCAGTGGCATAGCGAGGAATTAAGTTTGGTATAGATAGCAAATAAATTTAAATTACAGTCAGTAATTGCGGTTCTAAATTACAATATACATGTCTTTCATCTCTACTAAACAAGAATAAATTTAAAAGTTTTAGGCTCTAACCTGTAGAATGAGATGACTATGAATATATGACATTCGTGCAGGCCCCGCGCCAGCATTTTAAAGCCTCTAAACTCCATAGAGGAGTTTAAAGGGACCTCGCACTTGATTAATGCTCTGTCTTAATGTTTTGAAAAGGCTCCGCATTTATACTTTGCATTATTGAGCTAATTACGATCGTAGCTTTTAGCATGAGGCCTAAGGTATAAATTATAATAGTTATATATGTTCTTACATTTTAATAAACTTTTTTTCAGAACATAAAAAATTCTTTAAAATAATGAAAATTGATTCAGTATAATATTTGAATTCTTTTATTCATTTCTTTTAATTTAATTAAAATTTTAAAATTAAAATTACTCTTTTTTACGTGATGTTACATCCATTTAATCCCCTAAGCTATGCCTGTGTATTTATATATAAATTAAACATTTAACCAATTATTCTTACAAAAAGGTTCACATTTTAATTTGATAAATATTCCTTTTTGTGCAGAACAATTTTCTCTATAGAAAATAGAAGAATAAAAAAAATATCCACAAGGAAAATAACCTATACATAATTCAACTCAACATAAAAAATGGATATTTTTGTAATTTCCCAATTTTCTGTGAAATATTTTCGAATTTCTCGCTCACAAATCAAGTTTAAAAAAAAAAAAAAACTTTACTCAATCTGTAAGGCCTTTTCCATAAGGCTTAATATCTATGGGAAAAAGGCCTCTTAAGCTTTTTTCCAAAGACATTATTGGTTCGTCAGACCCATAATGGGGGTGGCCTGGTGACGAAGAACCAGGACTTACTGCCTATGAACAATTCCTGGGAAGTTGTTCATACAGATTCAATTCCGGATCCCTCAGAGCGGTAGTCTGACGTTTTAACCGCCTCGGCCGTCTACAAATCAAGATTAAGTTAATTTTCAATTATAGAAATTAATTTATTTAATCTCAACAAGATATGCATAACACGATATGACTAATTACAGTCTACTTAATCATAAATACGTGCTATAGAATAATTATTAAAGCTGCACAGAATAACTTCAGCAATTACATAATGTAAATCCATATCAATTAATATAACGTTATATAGCGAAAACAATTATTCATAAGATACATACATGAAAAATTTATTAAGTAACGGCGATTAATTAGTAATAAATGGAAGTTACAAACGTTTTGCGTAAGACTATTCAATCGAGGTTTTACTAAAATTCGTTCGATAATTATTAATTTAATGCAATTAACGCGTATATAAGCAATACATATGTATTAAGTTCTATTAACTGATAACAGATGGCGTTATATCGATTATTTTTGAATGTTTCTACGTCAGTGTTGATGTGTCTGTTGATGTTAGTCGGTTTGTAGGTCTGTCTGTATTAAAATTAAATAGTAAAGTTTGTATTTTTAATGTAAAATTGCTGGATTTTTCTTTAATTCGTGAAATTACGTAATTTTAATGAATTTTTTTAAGTTAAATTTTCTATTAATAGGATGATTTAAATAATTTTTAATTATTTTTTATATATTACATATCCAGCTAAATATTAGCTTTTATTTTTATTTAATTTTTAATTTCTTATGTATTTTCTGTATTATTTAAGAATATTTTATAATTTAATAACTCATTCATTACACGTTTAATTATATCTCTGTGTATCACTGGATAATTTTCGACACTTTTTAGAAATTTTTATCAGTAAAATAGAAATATTTAAGGTAGTCCAAAAACCAGTTAACCATTAATAAATTTATACACAACAAAATATTTGAGTAATAGCAAGTGTATATGTGGTTAACTGAGTTTTGGGCCAATTTCTAAATAGCGATTTTAGAATCATTTTTAAATTTTTTATAATAATAATAACGCTTTTCAATTAATGAAGCCCTCTATAATCAAGAAATTGGGAAAGAAAATAAGAGCTCGCGATTCACCACTTGAGCAACTCTTCAATAATATCCCAATCTCTAAGGAATCATGAAAAATCTATTGTTGTGTAATTCATCATTTATGTAAGTAATAATGTTGACATACACGCCACTCTGTCTGTTGAGTATATTTACTTCGTTGGTGTTTAAAAGTAAATAAAATTTATATTATCAGTAGGCATACCTTTTTAATTAGAGAATATTCTCGGTATTTTTGAGTTTCAATCTTCAGAAAATGGAATATAGTAGAGAAGAAAGAAAACAAATAACATTTTCAAAGAGAAAATCATTTATTTCGGCTCCTTAAATGGAAATGTAATGAATATAAGATTAAGAAGATGAAAGCTTTTGGAGATATATGCTTACTTCTCGAATTATTTTTCTGTTTTTTAATCATATTCTTTTATTTTTACATTAGTCGTGAAGCTAAAATAAATAAAAAGGATGCTGAACTTGAGTAATTTTATAAAAATAAAAATTACAAGAAAGGATAGAATTAAAAAAAATAANTAGCAAATTTAAATATTTTAATTTTTGTTAGTAAAAATAATATTAATTTAATGGAATATGGATCAGTATGGCCTCCGGGTACGGGAAAAATTCCAATCTTCTCATTTCAAACTTGTGTGTAGATTCCATTACTTTAAGTAATTTTTATTTTGAGATAATTTGATTTAGTACTAATTTCCATCCGAACAAATGATAGCGCTATATAGAAGTTTAATTGTAATATATAAATTATTACAAAATTTTACGTATAGTTTTTAGTTTAAGGAGCGTTTTCGATATAGAAGAACTATAGCGAAATTTATGTATATACATAATCTGCATTCGTTTTGTCTAAATAATGTACTTTTTATGTCACATTGATGTTATTATTTGAACTTTTTCCATAAGGAAACGGTAAAAATTATATCAAATTGACGTAATAGATTATGCTATTCAGACAATACGAATGCATCTGTACAAAAATAACAAAAATTAAAAATAAAACATTAGCGAAGAGTGAGAAAATGCATTTATAGGAAATAAATAATAGATACAAGGCAAATATTATATCGTACACAGAGTTTAAATCCTACATATTTTCTAGTTTACGAGTATTTTAAAATATACTGTACAGTACATAGCCTATATATAAAACTGTAAAGTTCGATTTAGTTCCGTCATTTGTCTCTCTCTGAAATAAGCACTTTATCGAGTATAACGCTAAATTGAATATGAATTTCAAAAGCTGCGTATAATAATAAAGTCTATAGACAAGTTTTAGTCACCTGATTTGGTGATAATAACTCCATTTCTAATTCAGAATATTGATATTCTGAAACGTTTGTAGGAAAGATAAATTCACAAGGCGCTTTTATGACGGTTGCGCTACATCACGGAAAAGTACGAAAATTCATTCATAAATAAGAAATGAAAGCAAAATATTATAAATACGAGCAATTATTTATTGTGACATCGTCACAATGCCAGGCTGCAATTTTTAATCGTATTTTTTAAATCTATTTAATTAAAAATATATGCTCTCCACATCAAATTAGTAGCGCCTTGCTCCTGCACATCATTCGTTTTCTGTTAGCAACAGAGTCGTGCTGGTCATCTAGCCTTTCAGGAGAAATATTTTGAATAATAACGTGACTTTCAGTTTTCATCAGAAGTTTATATAAAGTTAATCGGATCCTGCTGCTTTTGATCTTTTTATATCTATCTCGGCTTTTAACTATCTAATTCTGTTCTCGAGATTAAGGAAGGACGGACGGACAGACGCCAGTGGAAATTTATAGGTCTACAATTTTTTCAAACTGTAGTTCAATAAAACTTCGTTATACAGTTTTAAGGATTTAGGTAAAATTAATTTTGATTCGGTTTAACAGTATAAGACAATGCAACACATGGGAGATCTGCCTAAAGGAAGAACTTCCAATAGGAAACTGGACCCTATTTAGGTGTTAGATACGTGAAGAAAATTCAGCCACTCCTTACTACCAACCTCATCAGACCACTCGGCCACTGGTGAGGTTGATAATAAGGAGTTACTATAATGAAATATGTATTTAAACATAATAAAGACATATAGACACAAAAGAAGATATTATACAAGTTATCTTAAAATTTAAAACTCGCGTATAGATTGTATTTTATTGAGTTTTTGGTATAAAAATGAACTGAAAACATGTAAACATGTAAAAACTATTTAAAAAATCGAACTTCGCGTTAGAGAACAAATAAGAAAAATCGAATACATTTGTAAGTAAGAGTATGATCCAAGGCAGAAGTATGAGATGATAAACGATAGTTATAGTTTTGATGTGATTAATGAATAGCTTCTTTTGGCTCCTTCTTCTTCGAGAAGGATCGGGGATTGCCGCTTTTCTCTCGCTCGTTAATCTTGGCAATTGCCATTTGCTGAGAGTTTGAACAAAACAAAGCATCATGGGCGTTTTATTTGTAGCTCCAAGTGTCATATTATAATTAATAAAGTTAAATTAGTTTCGGGTTTTAAAAGTAAAAACCGAAAGTAATTCTATCCATGAAAAATTCTTACTTTTTTAATTAATCTTATTCGATCGGATGTATTAATTAATTAATTAATTCGATGAAATTCGATAGGTAAATTAATTATTTTATAAACGTTTTTAATTTATTGTTTCATAATTTTAATAAAAATAATATTTTTTTCTCTGTTTTTCATTGTTTTGAATTTCGATAATTGATAAATAAGATGATAGAATAGGACAGTGCAACACATAGTGGTCTGTGGAGGAGAGGATGTCACCCGGGAGGACTTTCTATGGGAAGCTGGCCCCTATTTACTTCACGTATCTAACATAAAGTAAACACGGAAAACTGCACATGGCCAGCCAGTTGGTGAGGCGCGAACCCATGACCAACGGTCCACTCGGCTATGGTGGACTTTATGATAAATAGTAGAATACCTTAAAATTCATCAATTTTATTGCAATCTAATAAAATTTAGAAAAAAATATATTATGTTCTCCTTCCATTTTCTGTTTTACAATATAAAAATAGGTATTTCCTGTTGATTCGAATGTCATACGAAGTAGTTTTATATAACGCGAATCTTAAATTCGAGCTACTCTTTGTCACTCTTTACTTTATTGAAAATTTTATCGTATTTCCAATATTTTATATTAATTATACTTTATTTTAAATATGTTATTAATGTTTTATACTTTCTAATAAATTCTTTTAACTACAGTTGTGGCCCAAAAGTAAGTTAACTATTAGACTAAATTGCTGTCTTATTCAGATATTTGCACACTTAATCATATTTTAATTAATTCTGTTCTAAATTAAACATATGATTTATATTCACAATTATATATAGAACACAAATTGTTAACTAACTTTTGGACCACACTGTATATTTATTTCTAATTATCGTCTAATTTATTTCTTGAAAATCTTTTCTTAAGAGAAAGACCTGTCTTCAGTTCGAAGTAATACAGTAATTTATTGATATATTTTATCTTAAATGTAGATTATTGTGCTGTTAAATATGACAAATTTATTCTCATTTTATGCGAATTTTTACAAAATTATGTAGTAATAATACACAAGGAATTACAGTTCTTATGCATATTTTATGTAATTAGTTACAAAGCACTTTTGCACTATTAATAGCTGTTTTAAAAAAATTATTATTACTTAATTTATGGTATATTTAACAAATTTATATGTATACAATTATATATATATAGAAGAAACAAATCATATAAACGTTTAAGTTATAACTGCGTGGCAACCTTCACAAATCATGTAGAGAAATAGCATACTTACAATGTTTTATTATGTGTAGGTTACATATGATTAAATATATGTTAAGATCTCTTTGATGTAAGTAAATTTAATGAAATACAGTACAATAAAATTTGATAGGCATATTTACTATAAAATATAAAAAATAATTAAAATTATTTTATATATTTTTTATATTTTATATATGAAATTAATTTAATTTGAAAATATATCATTTAGAGTTAATTCAAGTGGTCAAAATTAGTGATAAATGATGTTAATACTAGTCTCAAAGTTTACATCTTTGGGGGGTTCCTGGATCGAATCCAGGCTGTCGAAAAATCCCAAGAATTTTTTAGGAGGTAGTCTCGTTCCTCATCGTCCGGCTTCTCCATTTGTGGGCCTGGCAGAACCCACGATTGGCTTCTAAAAAGGCCCTTCTACGAGTTAGTATGGAAAGAGTAAAAAAGTATATTGAAGGTAGACTTAAGATAAAAAGGTCCTGAATGCCGTTAGGATGGAGAGAATTTTAAAATAGTGATGCTAATGATAATAGAAATGAAGAAAAGAAGCATTTAATTTCTATAAATTAAATTAGATTATGTCTTACTGAAGCTTAAAATTCTTATAAGCATTAGTATAGTATAAAATCTATATAATTTATACAAGTTGTAAAGTATTGCTTTTCTACGTGAGCGAAAGCAATTCAAAACTGCATCGATTTATGCATCTCTGAGGATATCGCATAAAGCAGCTTGCAGATTGACAGTTCCGCTATCATAACTAGGATAAGGATTAAAATTTCGGATTTTTTATGATGAAATTTTGTGTTAAATCGTTCAATTTTCATTTTTCTACACACCCAAAATAATACAAGTTGCATTGAAAAAGTAATTTTAAAAAATTCTCCGTGCAAATTACAATATAAAAAAATTTATTTAATTATATCAAAACTTCATAACTACCAAAACACAATTCAGAAATATTTTAAAAAATATATTTTTTTTATTTAAAAAAATTATGTAAATATATGTAAATTCTAAAAAAAATCTCATCAAGTAATAGAATTTAAATAACCTTTGTCATACTTTTACATAATTATTATTGAAGTTAAAGGATTAACTATGGATTGGAGTCCAATATTTTATTTAAGAAGGATTTTTCCAAATTTCCAATTGATTAAGTTCGCTAGAAATCTTCCAGATTAATCATTATAATCGGAAAAGAAGGATTACAAAACTCATCAGAACTATTTCTAAGTTGAATTGAATTTTTTCCCCTTTTCCTTTTTCTCCCCCATATTTTTTTTATTTTTTTTCCTTCTATTTTTCCTTTACCAATGTTTATTGATACTGTTTTACAAGTCAATATATTTGCAGAATACATTAATATTTCATGAAAAATGGATTGAAAGATAGACGTATAAGTATACATGTACTGTACAGTACATATATATATATATTTAAGTTGGTAGTTCTCAAATATGTTCTACTTACTAATAAATAAATATTAATTATATTAATTAAAACATTAAAAATTTAAAAATTAAAATAATAAGAAATTTCAAACAAGTAAATAAATATGTATAAAATATCAATAATTAATTTATTTCAAAAATTAATTTGTAGTCTGAAATATAACTTTTTTTAATTTAATCTTTCTTATAATTAATTAAAAGAATAGAATGTTTATTATTTTAAGTAATGATAAAATAATAATTTATTATTGTTCAGATTTTTTATTTAAATATTTCATTTGGGTTTAAATTAAAAATAATAAAAATTTAATTATTTTAATTTTTTATTTTTTACATTAAAATTATATTTTAGATAATTTATTATTATTTTTCTTAATAATAAAAACAGGATTGTTATAATTAAGCAGGATTTTAGAGCTCTGCCTAGAAAGAACTAATAGACTAAATGCAATCAAAATTGGTATGCATATTCTTCTTATCGTGTGTTTTCGATTTCACAAATAAAAAGTTTCGTTCCAAAATTTTCTGATAGGGAAAATTTGGCGATGATGTCAAAATTTGCATATTAGATAGGTTTTTTTCAAAGAAATTCAGTCAATACAAAGAAGTTGAGACATAAAATGCAATGATTGCAAATTTCATTATGTTGAGATACAAAATACAAATTGTAGAGAAATTAGCGCCAAATTTCGCTTATCGAAAAATTTCGGAATGAAACTTTTTATTTGCGAAATCAAAAACCCATAGTCAGGAAAGTATACACATAAAATTTGGAATAATATATTGCTTTTTGCCCTTATTACTATTTAACATTTAGTCTAAATCAGGGCTTCTTAAACTTTTTTTATTCACGACCCCATTTATGATTGTGATTTTTTCGCGACCCCAAAAAATATGAAATAAAGATATATACAAATTTGCAAAAACAATAATGGTGTACTACCACAGTTCACTCTTGTGTTACAATGGAACAGAGACAACTGAACACACTGAAAAGCGACAACACTACACTAGTTCACACTACAGTCAGTGTTGTTGAATCGTTGTCTCGCTGCACCAGAAGTGACACAAAGCGCAACTCACGAAACCCATGACACAAACCATGCCATTTTCAAACTCTCACAGATTATTTTCAATATTTTGCATTAAATTCTCGCGACCCCAAGATTTCGCTAAGCGACCCCAAACGGGGTCGCGACCCATAGTTTAAGAAGCCCTGGTCTAAATAAATAGACACATACACAGACGGGCTTATCACACCAGTATATGTGTGATAAACTCAACGATACATGTATAAGTGTCTATTTATTTAGACTAAGTGTTAATAAAACATTAAATTTGGCGGATTTGGTCCAATAGTTCCACCTGCTGTTTAATTATAACCACCCTATTTATTATTATTTTACTTTATCAAGCTAAAATAGTATATAAAAATTAACATTTTATATTTAATATTTTACTGTTTTAGTTTATAAAATTAAATAAAAAAATATATATAATATAATATAATTAAATA
>NW_019384767.1:256641-504573 GCF_000671375.1 Centruroides sculpturatus
ATTGCAAAGAAATATGGTTAATGTTCTAGCAATTTCTAGAATTTAATTTTCTTAAAGATATATATAAAATCCTATAGTGGATTAATACCTTCCGAGGCTCCTAGGCACAGAAGATTGGGGCCCCTAGTTTCACGACATCATAAACTAATAATGTCTAATTGTATCTGTAGTATTATTTATAAAATTTAATTACAAAAACCGTAAAATTATTATTTTTTTTTTTTTCAGTTTTGGGGCCCTTTCGATCCGGTCTTAGATATGTTCCTCAAGTGAAATCCTGCACTGATAAAATATATCAATACTTTTACATTCATAAACATTCCTATAATGAAGGAAAAACACTTAAAATTTATTATTTAGAGTTTTAATCATTTAAATGAATTTATTTTACATTTAAATGATTATTTTTAAAGAAAATTCTACATTATTAACTATAAATAATGTAGTATTGTATATCTACAGTCGACAGAAAGGAACGACAATAATATTGATAAATTATTCATAGACGAGAGAAATCTTTCAAGTATATTATTGTTTACTTCACGCAATAATGCAATATATTAGATCTAAGAGGTTTTTATAAGAAGAGAGTGCTTTTATAATTGGTTATAATTTATTTAATATATATTTTTTATTATAAATATTAATTAAGATCCACTTTTTTTATAATGTTTTCAAGTTATTTTTAGCTTTTTAGGAGTCTAAATTATGAAAAAACAAGTATAAAATATTGATTATTTCAATTTTAGGGAAGAATGCTAAATTGAAAAAAAGAAATTGTACAAAAGATGGTAGTAAATACCTAAAATTATAAATATCGATTGAGAAATAACAACATAACTAGTTATTTCTCAATTAATTTTCACAATTAATTCATGCAATTAGTTCATCGTATTTCTGGGTTTCATTAATGTTTAGTTAGCAAAATTTCTCCCAGGCAAAAATATAAGCCTACATTATCTCTTTAAAACTGTTTTTAATTAAATAAATATATAAAAATATATTTAATTACAAAAAAATAAATCGTTTTTATTAATATGCAGTGGCATAGCGAGGAATTAAGTTTGGTATAGATAGCAAATAAATTTAAATTACAGTCAGTAATTGCGGTTCTAAATTACAATATACATGTCTTTCATCTCTACTAAACAAGAATAAATTTAAAAGTTTTAGGCTCTAACCTGTAGAATGAGATGACTATGAATATATGACATTCGTGCAGGCCCCGCGCCAGCATTTTAAAGCCTCTAAACTCCATAGAGGAGTTTAAAGGGACCTCGCACTTGATTAATGCTCTGTCTTAATGTTTTGAAAAGGCTCCGCATTTATACTTTGCATTATTGAGCTAATTACGATCGTAGCTTTTAGCATGAGGCCTAAGGTATAAATTATAATAGTTATATATGTTCTTACATTTTAATAAACTTTTTTTCAGAACATAAAAAATTCTTTAAAATAATGAAAATTGATTCAGTATAATATTTGAATTCTTTTATTCATTTCTTTTAATTTAATTAAAATTTTAAAATTAAAATTACTCTTTTTTACGTGATGTTACATCCATTTAATCCCCTAAGCTATGCCTGTGTATTTATATATAAATTAAACATTTAACCAATTATTCTTACAAAAAGGTTCACATTTTAATTTGATAAATATTCCTTTTTGTGCAGAACAATTTTCTCTATAGAAAATAGAAGAATAAAAAAAATATCCACAAGGAAAATAACCTATACATAATTCAACTCAACATAAAAAATGGATATTTTTGTAATTTCCCAATTTTCTGTGAAATATTTTCGAATTTCTCGCTCACAAATCAAGTTTAAAAAAAAAAAAAACTTTACTCAATCTGTAAGGCCTTTTCCATAAGGCTTAATATCTATGGGAAAAAGGCCTCTTAAGCTTTTTTCCAAAGACATTATTGGTTCGTCAGACCCATAATGGGGGTGGCCTGGTGACGAAGAACCAGGACTTACTGCCTATGAACAATTCCTGGGAAGTTGTTCATACAGATTCAATTCCGGATCCCTCAGAGCGGTAGTCTGACATTTTAACCGCCTCGGCCGTCTACAAATCAAGATTAAGTTAATTTTCAATTATAGAAATTAATTTATTTAATCTCAACAAGATATGCATAACACGATATGACTAATTACAGTCTACTTAATCATAAATACGTGCTATAGAATAATTATTAAAGCTGCACAGAATAACTTCAGCAATTACATAATGTAAATCCATATCAATTAATATAACGTTATATAGCGAAAACAATTATTCATGAGATACATACATGAAAAATTTATTAAGTAACGGCGATTAATTAGTAATAAATGGAAGTTACAAACGTTTTGCGTAAGACTATTCAATCGAGGTTTTACTAAAATTCGTTCGATAATTATTAATTTAATGCAATTAACGCGTATATAAGCAATACATATGTATTAAGTTCTATTAACTGATAACAGATGGCGTTATATCGATTATTTTTGAATGTTTCTACGTCAGTGTTGATGTGTCTGTTGATGTTAGTCGGTTTGTAGGTCTGTCTGTATTAAAATTAAATAGTAAAGTTTGTATTTTTAATGTAAAATTGCTGGATTTTTCTTTAATTCGTGAAATTACGTAATTTTAATGAATTTTTTTAAGTTAAATTTTCTATTAATAGGATGATTTAAATAATTTTTAATTATTTTTTATATATTACATATCCAGCTAAATATTAGCTTTTATTTTTATTTAATTTTTAATTTCTTATGTATTTTCTGTATTATTTAAGAATATTTTATAATTTAATAACTCATTCATTACACGTTTAATTATATCTCTGTGTATCACTGGATAATTTTCGACACTTTTTAGAAATTTTTATCAGTAAAATAGAAATATTTAAGGTAGTCCAAAAACCAGTTAACCATTAATAAATTTATACACAACAAAATATTTGAGTAATAGCAAGTGTATATGTGGTTAACTGAGTTTTGGGCCAATTTCTAAATAGCGATTTTAGAATCATTTTTAAATTTTTTATAATAATAATAACGCTTTTCAATTAATGAAGCCCTCTATAATCAAGAAATTGGGAAAGAAAATAAGAGCTCGCGATTCACCACTTGAGCAACTCTTCAATAATATCCCAATCTCTAAGGAATCATGAAAAATCTATTGTTGTGTAATTCATCATTTATGTAAGTAATAATGTTGACATACACGCCACTCTGTCTGTTGAGTATATTTACTTCGTTGGTGTTTAAAAGTAAATAAAATTTATATTATCAGTAGGCATACCTTTTTAATTAGAGAATATTCTCGGTATTTTTGAGTTTCAATCTTCAGAAAATGGAATATAGTAGAGAAGAAAGAAAACAAATAACATTTTCAAAGAGAAAATCATTTATTTCGGCTCCTTAAATGGAAATGTAATGAATATAAGATTAAGAAGATGAAAGCTTTTGGAGATATATGCTTACTTCTCGAATTATTTTTCTGTTTTTTAATCATATTCTTTTATTTTTACATTAGTCGTGAAGCTAAAATAAATAAAAAGGATGCTGAACTTGAGTAATTTTATAAAAATAAAAATTACAAGAAAGGATAGAATTAAAAAAAATAATAATAAATTCGAATTTAAACTGTCGATGACATTTTTGAAAGGTCTTCTACCTTTTTAAAAAATGTCTTATGGGGACTAGGGCTTAGAAGTAGGGCGTAAGGCCAAATTTACAAATAACCTAAACAAGTTATAGTTTAGAAACAAAGAAATAAAAAATAAATTCGAATTTAAACCGTTGAGAGCGTTTCTAAAAGGTAAAAGGCCTTTCATAAACGTCGATAAGTTTAAATAGAGTCTAGGACCAAATCTACAAAGAACCTAAACAAGTTACAGTATAAGGTTTCATGCCTTACTGTTCTTTCTTTCATTTTAAAATTCTGTTAAGCTTATATTAATCTATTCTTCTATTCTTTTAAAAATAGTTTTGTACATTTATCTTATATTTTTTCGTAATTAAAACTAAATTTAGTTATGCAGAATGTTGATACATTAAATTTTTTAAATATGAAATGTCTCAAGAGAGTCTGGGATTCTTTTTATATAATGGAATTTTAAGATCTGAAATTTTATCTGGTTTATTTATATGAATTTATTTAAATATTAGACTATACTCCAATAAACAATCTATTACATTCAATAATCCTTTATCTCTTACAATATATTTTGTTTTCAGAACCAGATAGAGAAATGCCAAAAGGGCCCATTTGCACTAGATCCTGAATGGAGAGGAGCCTCAAAATTTAGTCTTTTAAGTAAAAAAAGCATATGAAATAAAACTTTTTTCGATAAGAGGTAGAAAAAATTATTTTATTAATCTTATTTATATATTTTTATGACTTTCAGAGAGAGATAGGACCTAAGGCCAAATTTACTAACAACCTAAACAAGTTACAGTATAAGGCTTTAAAATTTATTATTATTATTTAAAACGAGAAGCCTCTTAATTTTTTATTTTACAGGAAAACCAAGCATAAATGAGGTCCTACCAGGGCCTCATTTATATTTGTACTTTATATTTGTGTCAGGTTAGAGCCCTCATCTCACCCCACTCAAGCCTTGTGAAATACTATTCTATCTGTTTTGATAGAGTCAACAAAAGCCAATATTTAAATAATGTTGATTATTAGATACTATATAAAATATTTAAGATAAATCTTATTTTTTTTATTTAAAATGTTAAATTAATATAAAAAGTGTATCAATGATAATTATCTATATATTTATTTCAGTGTAATATTTTGAAATGTTTTTAATAAATATTATTCATTAAACATAAATGAATTAAATATAATTGGTTTATATTTTATTTTGAATTTGAGATTTAAAATTAAAAAATATTAAATTTTTTATTTTATTGTTTTATTATTTTATCTTTAAGAATATTCTCTCTGTTTTCAGAGGTTAAAAATAGATTCAACTGAATATAAGGAAAACATAAGATTTAATCCAAGAGAGAATAGAATCCAATTTCTTCTAAAAATAAAACTGCAGATATGAAACAACACATCATTTTTCCACAATATTTTAATTAGCATTTAGTTTTGTTTATTCTTTTAAAATTTCAATACAGTGTTCTTTTTAATTATAACTAAGATTTTTTATATAAAATTCAGATCTATTTATATTTAAAATATTGAAAATTAATAGTAAATTTTCTGAATGTTTTGCTAAATTTCAATTTATCAATATGCCTTATTTTATTAAATCATAGTCTACATACAGTATATAAAATAGAATGTCTGTTTGTCTGTTCTCTATACACTTCTAAACCTTTTTACTGATCAACACCAGATTATTTATAATTATTTTCTAAGACCCCGCGAAAAATATAGACTACCATAAAATCTGGACATTCTACTTCAGCCCCTGTAGGCTAAAATAACTAAACTTTTAATATGGTTTTCATTTTAATGTTTGTACTGTACTTACTAATGTTTTGTCCGGCAGTGCTGGGCTCATCTGCTAGTATATAATATAATAATAAATTGTTTTATTTATATATTTACTTTTCATAGTTTCTCAGTACCCTTTTGGGACCTTCTCTCTTCTTTCTTATCCCTCACTCTCTACTTTTCTTCAGGTAGACCCTTGAATTGGCTTTACTATCTAATAATAATCTAGCTGTAAGAAGGAAATGTTATCTTTCATAATATAAGTAAATTCAATTTGTTATTATCTGCTTCTTGTAGTAAAATCTAGTAAATCTAGTAAAAAATATATTACATCTTCTTCAATTAATAAATTCAAAGCTTTTTTTCTATTTTGCATTATTTCGTAGAATAAGAATGGAGCCGATATGCTGAATCCTAAATGTGTATCACTCCGCCGCCGTAGTTTAAAAAATTCAAAAATTCAAACATCACGTCACGTATGACATCGAGTGACATTTTTTGTTTTTTGTAATCTTAAATTTCTTGCAAAAATGTCGAAACTTTTAATAGATTATAACAGTTTAACATATCTTATAATTTTCTGATATATGTTCTGTGGATATCAAGTTCTGCTTCGTAATGAATACGGAACTATTTTCATTCGCATATGTAGACTTTGTTATTCTGGGAAAGCCTATATTCATGTATCAAACCTATTGTTTTAGGACGTTTTCAAAATATCAAATGTGTGTTTTCTCTCGAGTATTTTTCAAGAACAAAAATCAAATTTAAATTTTAATTGATTCAAAATGTATTTGATTTTATGCTTGGGCTTCAATCGTTTTAATTGTAAAGTCCGACCCATAATGGGGTCGTCATTATGGTGAGAGATGAAGAATGACGTTCCTACTATGATGGCATTTCAAACCAGAAGCCAATTCCATTGCATTTGCCCACAAGCTTTCTTCATCTTCCTCTATCCCTTCATGCATTTTTGTTGATTCCTGTTTTGTCTGCATCCTTTTTTACTGAGTCTAGCCATCTTGATCTAAGTCTTTTTCGTATTTTCTTTTCAGCGAAATTCTTCTTTACTTTTCTTTTATTATTAGCACTAGATCTCGTCTTATTACATGGCTTTACCACTGTAACCTTTTTCTTCGATAATCGTAACAATACAGATCTCCTAGTTCATTGTTTTTTCCTTCTTTTCCATTCTTTACTTAACTTTAACTAGTCCAAAATTTTGTATAAAACAGTATAAGATTTTCAATAAAATAATTGAAATAAATAAGGCTTATTTTAAATATTATAGAAGAAAATATTGCAGAATTGCTTATTTACTATTGCAGCATTATCTTACCTAACATATACGTTAAATACTACAGAAATTGTGCATCTTCCTAAGAAAATTGTCCACTGAACAGAATAGTTCCAATTTTTAAATTTAAAACATAAATGACAAATAATACGGAAATTAAAGGTTTGTTTCATTATTTTATTATAAAATATATATGATTTATTTTATAATAAATAACGTCACTAAACAATAAGCATTAGTTATATTTCTCAGATAATTTCGACGAATTGATTACTCGTTTGATGAATCATTATCGAACGTAGATAATTCTTTGTTTTAACAACGATTTCATTTTATCTGTAAAGTTTCGCTAATGACTTTATTTTTTTTAACCTTATTTTTCTCGCGATGAAAGGTTCCTAAAACAAAAAACAACCGTATTATTGTTCAACTAAACACTAATAGAATTTTTTCATTTATAATACTCTTCAATAATGGGTCATAACATAGAAAGATATATTTTTATCCTCTTTTCTTGATGTTTCCTGTTAGAAACTAATTAAAAAACTACTGAAGACTAAAATTTACATTAGCATTAAATTATTTTATATTTNCTGAACTTGAGTAATTTTATAAAAATAAAAATTACAAGAAAGGATAGAATTAAAAAAAATAATAATAAATTCGAATTTAAACTGTCGATGACATTTTTGAAAGGTCTTCTACCTTTTTAAAAAATGTCTTATGGGGACTAGGGCTTAGAAGTAGGGCGTAAGGCCAAATTTACAAATAACCTAAACAAGTTATAGTTTAGAAACAAAGAAATAAAAAATAAATTCGAATTTAAACCGTTGAGAGCGTTTCTAAAAGGTAAAAGGCCTTTCATAAACGTCGATAAGTTTAAATAGAGTCTAGGACCAAATCTACAAAGAACCTAAACAAGTTACAGTATAAGGTTTCATGCCTTACTGTTCTTTCTTTCATTTTAAAATTCTGTTAAGCTTATATTAATCTATTCTTCTATTCTTTTAAAAATAGTTTTGTACATTTATCTTATATTTTTTCGTAATTAAAACTAAATTTAGTTATGCAGAATGTTGATACATTAAATTTTTTAAATATGAAATGTCTCAAGAGAGTCTGGGATTCTTTTTATATAATGGAATTTTAAGATCTGAAATTTTATCTGGTTTATTTATATGAATTTATTTAAATATTAGACTATACTCCAATAAACAATCTATTACATTCAATAATCCTTTATCTCTTACAATATATTTTGTTTTCAGAACCAGATAGAGAAATGCCAAAAGGGCCCATTTGCACTAGATCCTGAATGGAGAGGAGCCTCAAAATTTAGTCTTTTAAGTAAAAAAAGCATATGAAATAAAACTTTTTTCGATAAGAGGTAGAAAAAAATTATTTTATTAATTTATTATATAAAAGTCTAGAAGTTAATGAATAGTTTGAATGGAAAGCTTGTTAAATGACAAAAGGAACAAAAATAGAAAAGACATGATAAGATGTTAGCTGTCAAACTGACAGTTCATTGATTATGTTGGGAATAGAACATGTGGAAGGTGAAAGGTTGACTGCTTACCCAAAATATTGCAAAGAAATATGGTTAATGTTCTAGCAATTTCTAGAATTTAATTTTCTTAAAGATATATATAAAATCCTATAGTGGATTAATACCTTCCGAGGCTCCTAGGCACAGAAGATTGGGGCCCCTAGTTTCACGACATCATAAACTAATAATGTCTAATTGTATCTGTAGTATTATTTATAAAATTTAATTACAAAAACCGTAAAATTATTATTATTTTTTTTCAGTTTTGGGGCCCTTTCGATCCGGTCTTAGATATGTTCCTCAAGTGAAATCCTGCACTGATAAAATATATCAATACTTTTACATTCATAAACATTCCTATAATGAAGGAAAAACACTTAAAATTTATTATTTAGAGTTTTAATCATTTAAATGAATTTATTTTACATTTAAATGATTATTTTTAAAGAAAATTCTACATTATTAACTATAAATAATGTAGTATTGTATATCTACAGTCGACAGAAAGGAACGACAATAATATTGATAAATTATTCATAGACGAGAGAAATCTTTCAAGTATATTATTGTTTACTTCACGCAATAATGCAATATATTAGATCTAAGAGGTTTTTATAAGAAGAGAGTGCTTTTATAATTGGTTATAATTTATTTAATATATATTTTTTATTATAAATATTAATTAAGATCCACTTTTTTTATAATGTTTTCAAGTTATTTTTAGCTTTTTAGGAGTCTAAATTATGAAAAAACAAGTATAAAATATTGATTATTTCAATTTTAGGGAAGAATGCTAAATTGAAAAAAAGAAATTGTACAAAAGATGGTAGTAAATACCTAAAATTATAAATATCGATTGAGAAATAACAACATAACTAGTTATTTCTCAATTAATTTTCACAATTAATTCATGCAATTAGTTCATCGTATTTCTGGGTTTCATTAATGTTTAGTTAGCAAAATTTCTCCCAGGCAAAAATATAAGCCTACATTATCTCTTTAAAACTGTTTTTAATTAAATAAATATATAAAAATATATTTAATTACAAAAAAATAAATCGTTTTTATTAATATGCAGTGGCATAGCGAGGAATTAAGTTTGGTATAGATAGCAAATAAATTTAAATTACAGTCAGTAATTGCGGTTCTAAATTACAATATACATGTCTTTCATCTCTACTAAACAAGAATAAATTTAAAAGTTTTAGGCTCTAACCTGTAGAATGAGATGACTATGAATATATGACATTCGTGCAGGCCCCGCGCCAGCATTTTAAAGCCTCTAAATTCCATAGAGGAGTTTAAAGGGACCTCGCACTTGATTAATGCTCTGTCTTAATGTTTTGAAAAGGCTCCGCATTTATACTTTGCATTATTGAGCTAATTACGATCGTAGCTTTTAGCATGAGGCCTAAGGTATAAATTATAATAGTTATATATGTTCTTACATTTTAATAAACTTTTTTTCAGAACATAAAAAATTCTTTAAAATAATGAAAATTGATTCAGTATAATATTTGAATTCTTTTATTCATTTCTTTTAATTTAATTAAAATTTTAAAATTAAAATTACTCTTTTTTACGTGATGTTACATCCATTTAATCCCCTAAGCTATGCCTGTGTATTTATATATAAATTAAACATTTAACCAATTATTCTTACAAAAAGGTTCACATTTTAATTTGATAAATATTCCTTTTTGTGCAGAACAATTTTCTCTATAGAAAATAGAAGAATAAAAAAAATATCCACAAGGAAAATAACCTATACATAATTCAACTCAACATAAAAAATGGATATTTTTGTAATTTCCCAATTTTCTGTGAAATATTTTCGAATTTCTCGCTCACAAATCAAGTTTAAAAAAAAAAAAAACTTTACTCAATCTGTAAGGCCTTTTCCATAAGGCTTAATATCTATGGGAAAAAGGCCTCTTAAGCTTTTTTCCAAAGACATTATTGGTTCGTCAGACCCATAATGGGGGTGGCCTGGTGACGAAGAACCAGGACTTACTGCCTATGAACAATTCCTGGGAAGTTGTTCATACAGATTCAATTCCGGATCCCTCAGAGCGGTAGTCTGACGTTTTAACCGCCTCGGCCGTCTACAAATCAAGATTAAGTTAATTTTCAATTATAGAAATTAATTTATTTAATCTCAACAAGATATGCATAACACGATATGACTAATTACAGTCTACTTAATCATAAATACGTGCTATAGAATAATTATTAAAGCTGCACAGAATAACTTCAGCAATTACATAATGTAAATCCATATCAATTAATATAACGTTATATAGCGAAAACAATTATTCATAAGATACATACATGAAAAATTTATTAAGTAACGGCGATTAATTAGTAATAAATGGAAGTTACAAACGTTTTGCGTAAGACTATTCAATCGAGGTTTTACTAAAATTCGTTCGATAATTATTAATTTAATGCAATTAACGCGTATATAAGCAATACATATGTATTAAGTTCTATTAACTGATAACAGATGGCGTTATATCGATTATTTTTGAATGTTTCTACGTCAGTGTTGATGTGTCTGTTGATGTTAGTCGGTTTGTAGGTCTGTCTGTATTAAAATTAAATAGTAAAGTTTGTATTTTTAATGTAAAATTGCTGGATTTTTCTTTAATTCGTGAAATTACGTAATTTTAATGAATTTTTTTAAGTTAAATTTTCTATTAATAGGATGATTTAAATAATTTTTAATTATTTTTTATATATTACATATCCAGCTAAATATTAGCTTTTATTTTTATTTAATTTTTAATTTCTTATGTATTTTCTGTATTATTTAAGAATATTTTATAATTTAATAACTCATTCATTACACGTTTAATTATATCTCTGTGTATCACTGGATAATTTTCGACACTTTTTAGAAATTTTTATCAGTAAAATAGAAATATTTAAGGTAGTCCAAAAACCAGTTAACCATTAATAAATTTATACACAACAAAATATTTGAGTAATAGCAAGTGTATATGTGGTTAACTGAGTTTTGGGCCAATTTCTAAATAGCGATTTTAGAATCATTTTTAAATTTTTTATAATAATAATAACGCTTTTCAATTAATGAAGCCCTCTATAATCAAGAAATTGGGAAAGAAAATAAGAGCTCGCGATTCACCACTTGAGCAACTCTTCAATAATATCCCAATCTCTAAGGAATCATGAAAAATCTATTGTTGTGTAATTCATCATTTATGTAAGTAATAATGTTGACATACACGCCACTCTGTCTGTTGAGTATATTTACTTCGTTGGTGTTTAAAAGTAAATAAAATTTATATTATCAGTAGGCATACCTTTTTAATTAGAGAATATTCTCGGTATTTTTGAGTTTCAATCTTCAGAAAATGGAATATAGTAGAGAAGAAAGAAAACAAATAACATTTTCAAAGAGAAAATCATTTATTTCGGCTCCTTAAATGGAAATGTAATGAATATAAGATTAAGAAGATGAAAGCTTTTGGAGATATATGCTTACTTCTCGAATTATTTTTCTGTTTTTTAATCATATTCTTTTATTTTTACATTAGTCGTGAAGCTAAAATAAATAAAAAGGATGCTGAACTTGAGTAATTTTATAAAAATAAAAATTACAAGAAAGGATAGAATTAAAAAAAATAATAATAAATTCGAATTTAAACTGTCGATGACATTTTTGAAAGGTCTTCTACCTTTTTAAAAAATGTCTTATGGGGACTAGGGCTTAGAAGTAGGGCGTAAGGCCAAATTTACAAATAACCTAAACAAGTTATAGTTTAGAAACAAAGAAATAAAAAATAAATTCGAATTTAAACCGTTGAGAGCGTTTCTAAAAGGTAAAAGGCCTTTCATAAACGTCGATAAGTTTAAATAGAGTCTAGGACCAAATCTACAAAGAACCTAAACAAGTTACAGTATAAGGTTTCATGCCTTACTGTTCTTTCTTTCATTTTAAAATTCTGTTAAGCTTATATTAATCTATTCTTCTATTCTTTTAAAAATAGTTTTGTACATTTATCTTATATTTTTTCGTAATTAAAACTAAATTTAGTTATGCAGAATGTTGATACATTAAATTTTTTAAATATGAAATGTCTCAAGAGAGTCTGGGATTCTTTTTATATAATGGAATTTTAAGATCTGAAATTTTATCTGGTTTATTTATATGAATTTATTTAAATATTAGACTATACTCCAATAAACAATCTATTACATTCAATAATCCTTTATCTCTTACAATATATTTTGTTTTCAGAACCAGATAGAGAAATGCCAAAAGGGCCCATTTGCACTAGATCCTGAATGGAGAGGAGCCTCAAAATTTAGTCTTTTAAGTAAAAAAAGCATATGAAATAAAACTTTTTTCGATAAGAGGTAGAAAAAATTATTTTATTAATCTTATTTATATATTTTTATGACTTTCAGAGAGAGATAGGACCTAAGGCCAAATTTACTAACAACCTAAACAAGTTACAGTATAAGGCTTTAAAATTTATTATTATTATTTAAAACGAGAAGCCTCTTAATTTTTTATTTTACAGGAAAACCAAGCATAAATGAGGTCCTACCAGGGCCTCATTTATATTTGTACTTTATATTTGTGTCAGGTTAGAGCCCTCATCTCACCCCACTCAAGCCTTGTGAAATACTATTCTATCTGTTTTGATAGAGTCAACAAAAGCCAATATTTAAATAATGTTGATTATTAGATACTATATAAAATATTTAAGATAAATCTTATTTTTTTTATTTAAAATGTTAAATTAATATAAAAAGTGTATCAATGATAATTATCTATATATTTATTTCAGTGTAATATTTTGAAATGTTTTTAATAAATATTATTCATTAAACATAAATGAATTAAATATAATTGGTTTATATTTTATTTTGAATTTGAGATTTAAAATTAAAAAATATTAAATTTTTTATTTTATTGTTTTATTATTTTATCTTTAAGAATATTCTCTCTGTTTTCAGAGGTTAAAAATAGATTCAACTGAATATAAGGAAAACATAAGATTTAATCCAAGAGAGAATAGAATCCAATTTCTTCTAAAAATAAAACTGCAGATATGAAACAACACATCATTTTTCCACAATATTTTAATTAGCATTTAGTTTTGTTTATTCTTTTAAAATTTCAATACAGTGTTCTTTTTAATTATAACTAAGATTTTTTATATAAAATTCAGATCTATTTATATTTAAAATATTGAAAATTAATAGTAAATTTTCTGAATGTTTTGCTAAATTTCAATTTATCAATATGCCTTATTTTATTAAATCATAGTCTACATACAGTATATAAAATAGAATGTCTGTTTGTCTGTTCTCTATACACTTCTAAACCTTTTTACTGATCAACACCAGATTATTTATAATTATTTTCTAAGACCCCGCGAAAAATATAGACTACCATAAAATCTGGACATTCTACTTCAGCCCCTGTAGGCTAAAATAACTAAACTTTTAATATGGTTTTCATTTTAATGTTTGTACTGTACTTACTAATGTTTTGTCCGGCAGTGCTGGGCTCATCTGCTAGTATATAATATAATAATAAATTGTTTTATTTATATATTTACTTTTCATAGTTTCTCAGTACCCTTTTGGGACCTTCTCTCTTCTTTCTTATCCCTCACTCTCTACTTTTCTTCAGGTAGACCCTTGAATTGGCTTTACTATCTAATAATAATCTAGCTGTAAGAAGGAAATGTTATCTTTCATAATATAAGTAAATTCAATTTGTTATTATCTGCTTCTTGTAGTAAAATCTAGTAAATCTAGTAAAAAAATATATTACATCTTCTTCAATTAATAAATTCAAAGCTTTTTTTCTATTTTGCATTATTTCGTAGAATAAGAATGGAGCCGATATGCTGAATCCTAAATGTGTATCACTCCGCCGCCGTAGTTTAAAAAATTCAAAAATTCAAACATCACGTCACGTATGACATCGAGTGACATTTTTTGTTTTTTGTAATCTTAAATTTCTTGCAAAAATGTCGAAACTTTTAATAGATTATAACAGTTTAACATATCTTATAATTTTCTGATATATGTTCTGTGGATATCAAGTTCTGCTTCGTAATGAATACGGAACTATTTTCATTCGCATATGTAGACTTTGTTATTCTGGGAAAGCCTATATTCATGTATCAAACCTATTGTTTTAGGACGTTTTCAAAATATCAAATGTGTGTTTTCTCTCGAGTATTTTTCAAGAACAAAAATCAAATTTAAATTTTAATTGATTCAAAATGTATTTGATTTTATGCTTGGGCTTCAATCGTTTTAATTGTAAAGTCCGACCCATAATGGGGTCGTCATTATGGTGAGAGATGAAGAATGACGTTCCTACTATGATGGCATTTCAAACCAGAAGCCAATTCCATTGCATTTGCCCACAAGCTTTCTTCATCTTCCTCTATCCCTTCATGCATTTTTGTTGATTCCTGTTTTGTCTGCATCCTTTTTTACTGAGTCTAGCCATCTTGATCTAAGTCTTTTTCGTATTTTCTTTTCAGCGAAATTCTTCTTTACTTTTCTTTTATTATTAGCACTAGATCTCGTCTTATTACATGGCTTTACCACTGTAACCTTTTTCTTCGATAATCGTAACAATACAGATCTCCTAGTTCATTGTTTTTTCCTTCTTTTCCATTCTTTACTTAACTTTAACTAGTCCAAAATTTTGTATAAAACAGTATAAGATTTTCAATAAAATAATTGAAATAAATAAGGCTTATTTTAAATATTATAGAAGAAAATATTGCAGAATTGCTTATTTACTATTGCAGCATTATCTTACCTAACATATACGTTAAATACTACAGAAATTGTGCATCTTCCTAAGAAAATTGTCCACTGAACAGAATAGTTCCAATTTTTAAATTTAAAACATAAATGACAAATAATACGGAAATTAAAGGTTTGTTTCATTATTTTATTATAAAATATATATGATTTATTTTATAATAAATAACGTCACTAAACAATAAGCATTAGTTATATTTCTCAGATAATTTCGACGAATTGATTACTCGTTTGATGAATCATTATCGAACGTAGATAATTCTTTGTTTTAACAACGATTTCATTTTATCTGTAAAGTTTCGCTAATGACTTTATTTTTTTTAACCTTATTTTTCTCGCGATGAAAGGTTCCTAAAACAAAAAACAACCGTATTATTGTTCAACTAAACACTAATAGAATTTTTTCATTTATAATACTCTTCAATAATGGGTCATAACATAGAAAGATATATTTTTATCCTCTTTTCTTGATGTTTCCTGTTAGAAACTAATTAAAAAACTACTGAAGACTAAAATTTACATTAGCATTAAATTATTTTATAGAAGACAATATTTTATTAAATTAAATTTAAAAGTTTTTCTTTAAATTATTATTAAAATTATTTAAATAATTTCAGATAAAAATAGAATAATATAATAAAATGTGAAATATATTAAAATTATAAGGTATATAATGCTTCAGGCTAATTATTATTACTGTACCTAATATATACAGGCAAACCTTCGAATAACGGCCAATGATAGAAACATAAAAGATGGTCGCCGTTTAGAGGTTCGACTGCAGATCCAGATTTACGTATAAGATAAGCTATAGCTTGGGGCCTCGCATTATGAGGGGTATCGTTATATATATATATCTCATTACTATTTGATAGAGGAAGGCCTTTTGTTGTTGTAGTGTAGGGCTACAATAAGTCTAAATCCGGATCTGTTCCACTATGTATATAAAGTGTGTGTCTGTGAGTAATGATATACATAATATTTATGTATTTATTTATTTTACTTTATTTTATTGCTAAATTATTGTTTTATAAAAAGAAAATAATATATATATATATATAGCATTATTATTATCATCAACAGCAGCATCCATTTTCAAACCACTGATTCTCAATCTCAATCCATTTTCAATCCACTGATTCTCCAAATACCTTTCAACTACGCCTGTCCAATATATAAATACATACATACATAAGCCAAAGTCTTACATAGTTCTTGACCTCTATTAAGAACTACATAGCACATCTATATTAGGATAATCTTCAAAAATATAAATTTAAACGTTAACTGCAATTACATAAAAATAAACCTTGAATATATATCGAATTGAAGAACTATAATTTATAATTATACATACATAAACATACAGTAAAGGATTTATTAACTATGTTTTTAATATCTAAATTCTTACTTTGTGTAAGCTTACTAATTATTATAAAATAAAAAAATTCATTATATAAATACACAATGAAAGTACTTAGGGCCCCTATAATGCTTATCTTAAAATATCCAAATTTACAGTTTAAAAAAAAAAATTATTTTCACACTTAAATTTCCTTTGAAAGCTTGTATGAGGCCCGAAGAGTGGATGCGGTCCTTTCTTTTTATTGAAAGAAATACGCAGAGTGTTTCTTTATTAATAAAAAGCAATCTTAACACTTTTATTTCTTGTTAGTAAAAATGACATTAAGTTATATGACCAGGAAACACTATGGACTCGAAGAAAAATCCCAGCTTCCCCTCTCGACGGCCTGATAATGTATTATTGATTTAATTATAAAATAGGAATTTGCTAGAATATTAATTAATTCCATTAGATCTATTTTCTTCTTACATATTTTAACACTTATCAGATTATATCGATTTATGAATCAAGGATCTTCGCTTTATACTTGTCTTCTTCGTTCTTACTCAAAGAACTCTTATAAAGTTGTATGCACACGATTTCTACATCTTTCACTTTTTTAAAACATCCTTTTAACGCTTACTTCCATTCGAAAATTTCCTCGTTTATTCAAAATTGTTAAATTAAATTACTTTAAAATATTGTTAAATTAATTATACGTAATTATTATAACAAATAATTATTTACCAATATTGTTAAATTAAATTACTTAAAAATATTCAAAAATTATTCATTTTTGGGATCAAATTTGGTACAATTTAAATTATAAAAAATAACCTAATTTAATTAATAATTTATATAAAAATGGATTTAAATTTTAAAATAAACTAATTAGAATAAGAAAAGTTTTAAAATGTTTTAAATGTTTGTACGCTTGAGAATTTATTCTTGAATAATTTGTACGAAATTCGAAATTACTTATTTATGTTTAAAACAATTTTAATCTATCAAAATGACAAGAGAACAATAGGAAAATATTAAAAATTTTATCGTGGATTAACATGACACTAATTTCTAATAACGAAAAGAGCAACTAAACTCGAGAGAATTGTATATATCAAAATAGAAGACAGATGATCATTAGAAAAACAAAGCATGCTGTATAACAAACGAACGCCATATTTCAAGCATCTTTCTTTCTTTCACAAGAGATGTTTCAGTCTTTCCTCATCGACCGACGTCATTTAAGACAAACCCTGATTGGCCCGTCTCTACAGAGTTTCCTATTGGTAGTCGAGACAGCTTTTGCTCACAGCGCGATCCACAAGCACACATCCAGTCTGCACCTTGGAAATAACATATACAGCTTTTCATCTTCTAAATAAGTTTAACTTAAATGAAGTACGACGATTGTTGACCAGTTAGGTAAGGAAGTTTTTACTCTTCTCTACTTAAAATTTATTATATTACTCATCCTTTCTACTCGATAACGCTTTTAATTTCGTTACTATATATATACGTATATATCTATATCTATATATAAATATATTTTTAGTTGTGTGATATATTGTTGGTTATATGTCTGGTCGTTCAACTCAATCGATGGTCTTGTCAGACTGTGGGCTTTGAGTAGAGAAAATTCTCCAGTCTCTTCTATTGTTAAATAACAATGACACCGAGCACGTTTTCGATAGAATTCTCCTTCTCTGCTTACACAGCTTTATTTCTTAACCCCCAATTGATTTCTAACTAATTAATATGCATATTGGTATGTTGTAGTTATGTTTAGTAGATAGACATCCGTGTCTCCTCCACCTGACAGTTAAGAGATGGAGATAAACGCTCATTATTTCTGGTATGCAAATCATGATATTATCTACTACCGAGATGCGAAAATATTTAAAGACAATTATCCACTTCTAAACTTTAATATCTTGACACTAAGCTTAGAATATTCTATATATTGTGTAGGGTATTATTTGAATTGCATCCGCTTTAACGCTATGCTCTTCTGTTTGGTGACGATGTTTAATATTTGTTTAGTTCATTACATTGGATGTCTCGGGTTGACATTACCTCAACGCTTTATTTCGTACATCCGATGTATTGTAGTGACGCCAGATGTGCTATAACGCCTACAAAGACAAGGCATTTTAGAAGAAAGGAACAGGGAAAAAAATTCTGTATTACTAAGATAGGAAAATATCTCGGAGTTTACGCTTGTTTCCCTTGAGTATTGGTGGGTATCTTGACGTCGAACGGATTTTTTTATATTGTAAGGAAACATTGGATGTTGTCTATGGCGAGAGGAAAAATTGTAGTATTTTTTTTTCTTAGTTATAAGATCTTCTGTGCCAATTCAGTTCATATGTTAAATATTTTATTCCTCTATTTTTATCATACTAGTTTTTGGTTTTTATATTTAAAATATTTTTTGTCTCACCAGTGGACGAGTAGATAAAACCACGAAACACTGACAGTTGATCACGTGTTCACGCCTAACCGACGGGTTCACGTGGAGTTTTCTGGATTTTTTCACGTGTCTAACACCTAAATAGGGGTCAGTTTTCCTTTAAAATATTATCTCAGTGGTCAACCCCCTTGATAGAATGTCCATGTGTTGTGTTGCCTTATTCTATCAATCCTAAACTGTCTTTTACGCATGATATTTTTTAGATAAAATTCGAAAAATCGAAAATTCAATCAAATTTTGTCCTTCTGATATTTGATATATTTATTTTTTAATCTTTCAAATTCTGTTTTCAATATATATATATTTGTTTTCTCCATAGATAGATGACCGGCACGACTCTATTGTTTATGATGTACAGGGGCAAGCCACTACTAATTTGAGGTAAGAGTATATATTTTAAGTTAAATACATTAAAAATACAATTAAAAATTGCAGCCCAGCATTATGACGATGTCCCAATAAATAATCGCTCCTTTACATTAAAATCTTTTAATCTCGTTAGTAAAACAGTTCGTAATATTTATCATTATCTTGTTAAATCCAGTTCTTTGACAATTTTAAATAAAGCGATAGACTTGGAAGGCGTCTTTTTTAGATGATTTTTCCATTTTACTTTTCCCGGATGTGAAAAAATGAATTCGAATTTATTTGCGATTCAACTGTAAACAATTATTTAACTTACCGAGCGTATATTTCATATTTGCTATTGATCCTCGTGCCACTTACTTTTATCATCATTGTATTAGATCCACAAACATATAGGGCACGTTACCTAGTAAAGAGGCTTTAATACAGCTGGATAAGCCAGCCAATCACATAGTCCGTTTCATATATCGCTAGTAACCGTATCCAGCTGTATTAAAGCTACAGATTTAAAAGTGAATACGGAATCTTCGATATCTATGGAACTTTAAATGCAATAATAAAATATTCTCTATAGTAATTTTAAGATGATTGAATATTCCCTTTGTTGTGTTTATTTACTCGAACGCAATATTTGAATTGGTGATTTAACCTTTCCCCCTATAAACTATATTTCTTATAAATATAACCACCTACTCGAAGAACTTTCTTCATATTCTTAAAGAAATTGTTAAAGTCTTAATATCTAAATTTACATTGGCTACGTGGAAGTGCTAAAANCTTTTAACAATTATTTTAAAAAAGTTTCTCGTTTGCAAAAAGTGAGATCTTACAGCTTACTTCCTTTAACAATCATTTCTAAATTACAACCCATTAAACGTTTCTTTAATGTCATCACTCTACATTGGCTTCTATAGAAAACCAGAAATCGCTAACAAGTAATAAATTGATGGTTTAATGAACTAATATCTGTAGTACTTTATTGGTAACCTCATAAATCTCTATATGATTTAGAATCGATATATCTTTTATTATATGTAGATATATATATATGTGTTATTAGCTTCGCCTCACGTTCTGAATCTGATTATACTAATTAAGTGCAATACAAAATATTATAATTAGAAAGGTTACACTCTGCAGCCGTTTGAATACTTATTATCTCTTTCCTAACTGCAAATTATCTTTAATTAAATTTATATCTTTTACATAATATAAAATTTGCAACTCATTTTCAAATTTTTCTTTTGGATTGTAAAGGAAAATAAAAATTCTTTACTCAGTTACCTGCTTTTTATAACACCCTTTTTTATTGGCTCTCAAGCAGCATTTTTTAAGTTAAAAACTTTGAAGAAGTCATAAAGATAGAAAAATATTACGTTAATTACTACATTATGAAGAAAAGATCTACACGTTTTTATATTTGGAACGTCCTTTTTAACGTTTTTTTCCTTACATCTTTTCATTTTCTCAGCACACAAATATATGTATGAAGTGTCAAAAATCCATATTTATCTTGGGATTTATTAAAGTTTACAAGTTTCGAAAGCGTTAAATTTATGAGGACATTCGCTTCCCCTGAGCGTGGATGCACGTAAAGCGATAGCAAACCTTGATTTACCCCCTCACAGATTGACTAAACATTCTTGTTGGAAAGTAGAGAGCAACCGAAGCGAAGTTAAATATAAATAATTCGATAAGATGGAGGCGATAATAAGTTAGTTAATTAGATGTGAAGTTTAGCCAATATTATTGGATTAATACATTTGGCTGAGGATTAAATCATCTTATTGGTATGGAAGAGCGCACCAGTAATTTGCCACATATCTAGGACGCTTCCCAGATGAGTGAAGTTCTAAGTCTAGTCACTGAAGTCTTGGGAATTATTATTTCGACATTCGACAGATGAGGATGGTTTGTAATTACCAAGTCTTGTTGCGTTGTAATCGAGTCACTTCTAGATCGAAAGAAAGTATTTCAGTTGCCAAATTGAGACATCGATTATCATCCACAGGTCTAGCTTGTCTTCCTTACTGTTGCTAGAGAGGGAGAGACAGACAGAGAAGGGGAGACAAAAGCTTTATTCAGGAATATTTTTACTTGTTTGTCTACTTATGAGAAAATTCAGTTGGGAGTTGATTGGTTTTCATTGGATGTTCTATAATCTGACAATCTAATCTAATCTCTTATCTAATTTATTTTGAAAATTAAGGTTTACTCTCTGAAAATTTAGATAAAAGAATATATAAATATTAAAATTGCTTTGAGAATATTTTCCAAACATTTTGTATATATTATTCAGGTTTGTTTCTATTATTATTCATTCTGTAAAGATGTTGTTGTTAAAAACATTTTTATTTTGTGAAAAATTAAATCGATTTTTGAAAATAAAACAATTTATGCAGAAAAGATATAAAAAATATGTTTTTAATATTTTCCAGTTGAATTTTCTGTTTACTGTTATAATTTTTCCAGTTATAAAGAAAAATTGTTTTTATTCGATTTTAAATTTAACTGTTGAGATTTGATTTCATTAAATTCTGAATTTAATGTTTGAAATGTTAAATTTTCGTATACATTCTTAATTTTAAAATCATTTTTTCTGTTTAAAATATTTTTAATGTTAACTCCAATTATATATAACTAGAATATTATTTATAATAAATTCTGTAAAAAGAAAAAAGATAATCCAATGCAAGTTAAAAGATGCTTTACCTTTCTTAAGAGAATCATCTGGATAAAATTATATTTGCACATAATTAAGCCAATAAATATAATCAGATTAGTAGATTAGAATAGCATTTTCTGTTACTATTCAGATATAATTTCTAAGTTTGGAGTGTGCTTAAATATCAGAGTTAATGTAAAGATCTTTTTTATGAAGTATCTTCTATATTGAACTAACTTACACTTAGAACCAGAATTAAAATCAGCGGGTTTATTAATCAAGCAAATTCTATACAAATTTAACAAGCAACTAAGATGACCATTGGCGAGGAAATTTGTTAATTACATCACTCATTAAACTAACAACTTTCACCAACAAATAATTGGATGCAAATACATGGTTTCTGTCTTAAATCAGAAACAAATCCTTCCCGTGTATTAGAATAGTAACATTTAAAACGGAATCAATTAAATGATGCATCTTTAAAAATAAAATTAATTAATTAAACTCCCCTATCACCCCTTCTTCCTATCACTAATTAATTAAACAAGATACTGTCAAAGAAGATTACAATATTCCTCATCTAAAAGTTTGGATTTGTCTTTCTCTATTTCTACTATTATTAAAAACTTTGTAGTGCTCCTTATATAAACTGAGCACGTTTTACTAGAAAATTAAAGAGGTTTTATTATCCCAAAGATAATTTGATTGTTGTGTGGTTAATTTAATTTCACGTCAGAATTTTTTTGCAAAATATCACCGCACTACTTTTACCCGCTTTATTAATTATAAAAACATCAATTGTTTAAAAATACATTTGACACGTCCGGTTTAACAATTCTTCTCCAACATTCACACAGTTTCTTTTCTTTTTATATATATATTTTTTTTTTATTCGTTCTTTTTGCAAGTTGCAGCGAGAAAATTTCACTAGCAACTTTTTTCTCTAGAGAATAGTACTTTACCCCTGTACATGTATCTTCGCAGCATTACTTCGCTGCAATGCAGTAATGACACCTTCTTGTTTATCATTTCAATTTTTACTCTCTTTATTCTTTTCTCTATAATTTTTGTTGTTTATTATTTTCGAAATATTTTAATGTTTTATAATTTATTAATTTATTAAATTTTTATCTTTTGTTAAATTAACAACGCTTAACTAAATTTTGCTACATCAGTTTGTTATACATCTTTAGTGCATTCTTTAGATTTCGTATAATTTATAACTGTCTGGGGAATGAGTTGAGTGGAAATGTACTTTAGTTGAATCTAGAATTCCACTTAAGATCAACCCATTGTCAAAGCAAGCTTAAGAGATACAATGCCTGATTCTAAAATTGGATTAAACAGTTTATTGAAGGGAACTCTTTTATCAACTTTTCATTAAACATTTACCAATTGTCGATTATAATGGTTGTCTGATGATAGTATTAATTCAGGTTTTTGTTAGATGTCTGTCTTGCTGCTTATGTATTTATTAATACAATACACGTTCTATAGTACAAAAAAGAGCAAGTTGATATAATATAATTTTTATAATTAAGTGCACATTATTTTATTTAATGGGTTCAACAACATTTGCTATTCTAGTAACAGTACAGTTATTTATAGTTGTATAATTACTTACATAATTATTTAATATTAAATAAATGATGATAAAATTCTATTGTTCTATTTAAATCGAGGATACTTATATACAATTCTACAAGGATATTATTGCTAATTATACACAAATTATATGTTTATAAACTTGATAAAGAGCTTTTTTCATTCATTTATATAATCATATAATCATACGTTTGTGTAAAATTCTTATAAATTTAAATAATGTGAGAATTTAGTCAGGCTCATCTACCCATCTCGCTTTAGATTAATTTAACCCATTGTTAAATCAATCTAACAATGGGTTGAGTAACTTTTACATTGTTAATCCAATGAGATATTGTTATGTAAATATTCTCTAACCCCATTAAAATTTTGAAGAAGTGTTTATTCTTTACATAATCGAATCGTGATTTTATCTATCGCTCTATAGCAATAACAAGAGAAGTAATAAAACAGCAAGTATTTGTCGAAACAATTGAAAGTTGCTTTGAAACAACCACAAACCACATATAATTGGGAACGAAACAATTAGCTAGAGGCCAAAGGATAACATGCTTCAGCAACTTTCTTTCTCTATCTATCTAGTTAAACCAAAAACTTTCCTCTGGCTAAAACTTCATAGAAAACCGACACTAATGGATAATATATTATGAAAATTATTCGATATACAATAAAAATTAAATTAACTAATTTATTTTAATTTTAAAAATTATTTTACAATTAATAAGCAATGTTTAACATTGGAAGAGTTGATTCTTAACTTTACTTCTTGCACAAAATATAAGCAACACAATTTCCATTTTTTATATTTGAATATATAATCGAGAATTTAAATGATATTTCAATAAAAATATTACTATTTCACTTATTATTTTTTTTACTTTTCAAACTTTTTCTCAACAAATCTCGTTTATAATTCAAATTTTTTGAATTATAAACGAGATTTATGATCAAATATTCGATAGTTTATAATGTTTATAGTAAAAAAAATTTTCAGGTTAAAACTAATCCATTAATCAGGAAAAGCATATCAGATAAATGAAGGAGAAAGTAAAAGTCGAGAAAGTGGAAATGACTTGAGAGCAGTGACCTGAGAACTGTTGAAAGTGACCAGTGGTTATAACAGCAAATGATGAAAGTCCAAGTGAAGAAAACAAAAACACTCATGACGTCAAGCTTCGTTACTTCTTAAACAACTTCTAACTAATTTAAGCAAAAAATAGCCTTATATTGTGCCTTTTTTTAGATTAGATGAATTTTTTAATAAATCGAATTCATAATTTCAAATTTTATTTTATATTATATTAAGGAAAATGTTTTAAACCTTTCTCCTTACACAAAATGTTTGCGACATCATTTTTATTTTAAGGGAAATATTTAGTTATTATTATTTTAAGATAATTTTGCGAGGATTTTGATATTTTAAGAGAAGTTTTTATCTAGAGAATATGTATTGTTTATCATCACTTTTGATAAGGATATCAATAATAATAAGGAATAATTTGATTTTCTTTCAAGAAAATGAAATCATTTCCCCTAATAACTGTTTCACTTAATATTTTATTATAATAAATTCCTTATTATTGTTACTCTTCCTATGAAAAGTGAAGGCGGAAAAACACAAATTTTCCGTTTCATCAATTTAAAATAATTGAATATAAATTTAATCCTACCAAAATTTTATCCCTGTTTATTACACGAATTAATGAGGTTTTAATTTCAACAATTCGCCAATTTAACTTTTCCTAAATCATTAAAAAGCAATTCATTGTCCAAACCTATCGAAACCATAAGCTTGCTATGATAATCTAAGTGGGAAAAAGAGCATAATATCATCTTGACTCGAAGAAAATAAATAAAATATTAATAAAAAAAAGATATTTTATGATCTGATATGATCTATAGCTGCAAGTTTAATCCCCTTAAAGTGGGGTGTTTGATAGAAGAGCGTGGAGAGTGAAGAGTTTCTCTTTACATCAAATTCAAAATTCGGATAGTAAACGATTGGAATGATGTTAGAACGGGAAAGAAAATCGATTAGGTGGCCACCACGTGCGTCTTAATGAGACTACAAACATTTCAATTTTGCTGTTACATATATTGGGATATAAGCAAAATTTACTACATAAAACTCGAGCTTACGGAATTAATTCTCTTCCTCATCATTATACTTTCTGGTTTATAAATTAAATTTTAAAATTTATTATTGAAAATGAAATAAATTAACCTGAAATTTAATATTTTTGTAACAAAATTACGAACATTTTATTCGTTTTTTACAAATTTAAAGTGGTGAATTTTAATGTTTAATAAAGCTTATTTCGTTGTATATCTATACTGCTTAATCTAAAACTAAATTAGCTTTATTTGGTTTTCAGTATGCCCTAAAGCGAGGCCCTAAACCGTAACTTAAGGCCTCACATTTTACATGTATCATTATTTGATGGAAGGGAAGGGCTTGTTATACGTTATAGCTTACGGCCACAACAAGTTTTTGTCTGAATGTTTTAAGCTGTTTTGTACGTTATATATTAAACAGAAATACTTAAAATAAAGCAAGACTTTTTTAATATTTTAAAATATAATTAAAACATAAATTTATTTTAAAAAGAACCCAACTTTCTATTAGTACAGTTGACAATTATTTGAATTCTCTTATTATAAAATAATGAAAGAGCAAAAATTTTTCTTTAATTATTTATTCTTTTTTGTTATTTACTAAAATGATTTAGGAACTTGTAATTTGGAAAAATACTTGGAAGTTATAAATTGCAAAAAAAGCTTTTTGATGTACAAATTACAAGAATAGTTCATAAACTATAAATTTTCTTGTTTACAAGAAGGAAACGTTTCCATTGTAAAGATTAAAAGCTATGAAAGGAGAGGAAGACATTCCTTCACTTCTTCGATTATTTTGGAAAAACTAGAAGATATATCTGAGATATTAAACGTAAGATAGCTACTTTATGACAATAATTACTTGCCTAGTTAAAGCAGAGAAAATATTAATGTCATAATTCTCAAATAATCGATCTTAATCTAAGAGTTAGTACAATTAATGTGTAGAGTGGAGCCTATCTGTACTGATTATGCTTTAAATTGTGCTTTTTTCATATAAAATTTTTAAAGGAAGAAATTAAAAATTCATTATTTTCTTTTCATAGTTATCATTGCTTCAAAATTTTGTATTCTATTAAATATTTATGCACTTATTACGGGGCCAATGCTTCAGGAAATAGAAAATTTCAAGATAAGAGAAGGTTATGATGCGATTATACAGTACTTCTCAACGAGTAGCTCGCAAGCTACTCGAAGTTTATTACTTAAAAAGAGTCAATAATGTAACTATTGATAGAACCGATATTAAGAAGTTCCGAATTAAAACACACTTGTATTTGTAGATGAAGAGTAAACTCTTTGATATTGCATATACATGTGTAATTTCATTTGGCACATTCAATTGTGTTTTCTTCTACTAATTTAATTTTATTTATATATTTACAAAGGTAAGGAGATCGGAATCACTGGGTCCTCCCTGATTACGCTAGTGAAAGGAATAAAATATTTAAAATTTGGAGAGTAATTTATATAAAGGAGAATAGCCTGTTTAAAAAGTATTTAAACCGTTCTAAAATTAGAAATATAAATCCTGTATAAGCCACAAAGAAAATTTAAATTATGACACTCGATTAGACAAAATGACAGTATAAATCACCAAGAATTTATATTCATTAGTCTTTTTTTAACACATCCCTTAATATCTTTTAAAATATTTTTTGTCTCACCAGTGGACGAGTAGATAAAACCACGAAACACTGACAGTTGATCACGTGTTCACGCCTAACCGACGGGTTCACGTGGAGTTTTCTGGATTTTTTCACGTGTCTAACACCTAAATAGGGGTCAGTTTTCCTTTAAAATATTATCTCAGTGGTCAACCCCCTTGATAGAATGTCCATGTGTTGTGTTGCCTTATTCTATCAATCCTAAACTGTCTTTTACGCATGATATTTTTTAGATAAAATTCGAAAAATCGAAAATTCAATCAAATTTTGTCCTTCTGATATTTGATATATTTATTTTTTAATCTTTCAAATTCTGTTTTCAATATATATATATTTGTTTTCTCCATAGATAGATGACCGGCACGACTCTATTGTTTATGATGTACAGGGGCAAGCCACTACTAATTTGAGGTAAGAGTATATATTTTAAGTTAAATACATTAAAAATACAATTAAAAATTGCAGCCCAGCATTATGACGATGTCCCAATAAATAATCGCTCCTTTACATTAAAATCTTTTAATCTCGTTAGTAAAACAGTTCGTAATATTTATCATTATCTTGTTAAATCCAGTTCTTTGACAATTTTAAATAAAGCGATAGACTTGGAAGGCGTCTTTTTTANGTATCTTTTTGATATAATTGAGAATAAAATTCAATTTTAAATAATAAATACGAAGTGTTTGAATTGAATTTTATCTTCTTATCTTTGAATTATTATTATCATTAATTTCGTAAAAAATGGAGCAGAAATGTATGTTAATCTGGAATAGAAATCGATTTTATTTTTACAATTACAAATTTTAGACGTTGGTTTTTGGGATAATCAGTGACTGAACAGACCTTATGACCGGGCTAACAACGAGAAATTGTTTTGGGTTTTTTTTAACGTATATAACACCTAAATAGGGACCATTAAGAAATTCTCCTGGGAGGCATCACCCCTTGACAGATCGTATAAGTGCTGTGTTACCTTATTCCATTAAATCAAACCAAACCAAATTGGTAATTGGTCGTGGGTTCGCAACTCACCAACGTACTAACCACGTGAAATTTTCTGGGTTTTCTTCACGTGACTAACACCTAAATAAGGGCCAGTTTTCTGTGTAAAATCCTTCCGGGGCATTTCCCTCGGCAGATGTATTGTGTTGCACATTCCATCAACCCAAAACCCTACTTTATTTTTTCAAATTTTCCAATTAAAATTTCTTTATAAAAAAAAGCGCAATATTCTCGCAATTTTTAAAGCTTTTTTTTTAATTAAACAATTTTCTTAAAACATTAATTTATAGCTATCTTCTCATAGATAACATTCCCTCGTTTTTTTAGTATTTTTTCGTTGTGAAATGTTAAAATAATAACAAAGTACAAGCTATCTTTTTAATAAAACTTTATCTTTCTAGTAAACAAAACACTAAAGCAGCGATATTGAGTGCTCTTCTAAGAAAAAAAATTGTTTCACAGCTACAGAAATTTATATAAATAACTTCTTCCTCTGCTTCAAGTAAATTTGAGTAAATTATTGATGAGGTGTGAACTAGATTTAAGTTGGAGTTTGGAATTTTAATAACTACTCTCTTGCTTGCTTTCTATTTTTATCCATAGTTGCAGACAATTGGATTGTTGCTCCCAGGGATGCGTGTGACTGACAACTTATTACTTCAAATCATTCATACTAAGCTGAACACGATATGTTTAATGTCGACAGTCACACACTCGTATAGTTTTTTAAGAACTTTCGAATGGATTACCGTAAAGAGATTTAAAAATATATTTTCTAACCGAATTATGCGAACTTTACTTAGATTTTTATATATTATTGAAGATATCGCACTTATTTCTGTCAAGAAATCTCATTTTTCTTTTTCAATTTGGCTCCTCTCATGGTTCTTTCTGTTTAACCATTTTCTTCTTTGCCATCAATGGCTTACAAGAACCTGTCAATTACACAGAGTTTACTTTTGACATCCAACTTTCCATCTGTAAAATTGTCAATTTGGGAAGGGATCGTGTCAACCAATCTTTTCTTCTAGAACAAATAATATTAGAAATACTAAAAATTTCCAGAAAAAATTAATTGTGTCAAATAAAGTTATTTAAAAAAATAGAAAATTTATCATTATACATCTCGTCCTCTTTAACTAAATTACGGTTCCTATTTCTTTGTACGCATCGAACTTTTATTATGCTGATACAATCAGAAAATAGTAAAAAAAATCGAACAATAGTTATTTGCACAGAATAAATATATAACAATAATATTGTTTATTTCGTCCTCTTCAGCTACAGAATATGCTTGAATACCTATCTTAGTTCTAAGAACCGATAAATTAGAACAGTGCATATTTTTAAGTAAATTTGACAACATTCTTTAAAAGTTTTCATTGTTAAACTGAAGTAATAGCGTAAAATTGTACGCTATCCCAACTAATCGAAGACCTAAAGTATAAGTTATAGTTATAGTGCAAAATTACTAAACAGCACAGTTACAGTCCAGCCCTATTCATTGCCAGACTGCCCACTAGGAAAGTGAGGCATGTATCTAGAGGCTCCGAAATTAGAAAAAAATTAAGTAATTTTACCGTTGCAATTACAAATCTTAAGTCATAAAAATTTCTATACGTACAATTAGATGTATTAGTTTATAATGTAAAATTATGTGAAGGGCCCAATCTTCTGTGCCCAAGAGCCTCGAAAGGTGTTAATTAACTACGGTTTTAATAACGATTTTATTATAGTTATAGTCCAGTAGTAAACAGTTGTAGTTACAATCCGGAATTACTAAAAAACTTATTTTAAAAATTTTAATTTTTTATAATATTTTTCTACTCTTTAGCTACTGAATATAATAGATTGGATATTTCAGTTCTTAGTAAGCACCGAACACTCTTGATCTATATAATGCAGTTACTGTTAGAGACCGGAATTCAGAAGGAAAAAAATTGAGTTTATTTGTGTTAATAGTAAAAAAGATATATATTATTCCGCTCATGATATTCTCCAAAGTGGTTCTTATAGGCGTAAAAGTGATAACTTATCCATTGCGGCCAAAATAATCACCATTAAACATTACGGAGCTGGAAAAGAAATAGTTGAATTCCTCATCACGTGTTAAATGCAATAAACCTTTGCTGATCCACTGGCATTCACTAGTAGTCGAGCAGAATCAATTTTCTGCACTTTCATCCGATTCCAGAACGGAAAATATTAAAATTTTATACAATATATAATCTTAAACACCTGATTTTTTGGTATCTTTTTGATATAATTGAGAATAAAATTCAATTTTAAATAATAAATACGAAGTGTTTGAATTGAATTTTATCTTCTTATCTTTGAATTATTATTATCATTAATTTCGTAAAAAATGGAGCAGAAATGTATGTTAATCTGGAATAGAAATCGATTTTATTTTTACAATTACAAATTTTAGACGTTGGTTTTTGGGATAATCAATGACTGAACAGACCTTATGACCGGGCTAACAACGAGAAATTGTTTTGGGTTTTTTTTAACGTATATAACACCTAAATAGGGACCATTAAGAAATTCTCCTGGGAGGCATCACCCCTTGACAGATCGTATAAGTGCTGTGTTACCTTATTCCATTAAATCAAACCAAACCAAATTGGTAATTGGTCGTGGGTTCGCAACTCACCAACGTACTAACCACGTGAAATTTTCTGGGTTTTCTTCACGTGACTAACACCTAAATAAGGGCCAGTTTTCTGTGTAAAATCCTTCCGGGGCATTTCCCTCGGTAGATGTATTGTGTTGCACATTCCATCAACCCAAAACCCTACTTTATTTTTTCAAATTTTCCAATTAAAATTTCTTTATAAAAAAAAGCGCAATATTCTCGCAATTTTTAAAGCTTTTTTTTTAATTAAACAATTTTCTTAAAACTATTACGAAATTTTATTTTAAAAATTTGACTAAATGAAAACAAATTTTTAATTTAAATACTGAGTTTCAAATTTTCCAAATCGTTATTTAGAATTTTAGAGCTAAAAATCGAAATAAAGTAGAACAATTTTTCTGTTGGGAAATAATATTATCTTCTCTCTCGCAGCTAGAAAATATAACTGATCAATACTTTTGGCTCTTGGCACCGAAATCAACAGAAAGATTTAAGTTGAGCAGTTGGCTTAATGCAAAACACTTATTTTAAGCTATGAAACTAACTTAATATTCGTTTTTTCTTAAAGCAATTTTAACTTTACATTATGGAATGTATCAAAGAGATAAAGTTTAAAGAAACACATGCAGAACTAATCAATAACATGGAATTTTATTAAATCTTCTTATACGGTGATGCAACTTAAGAGATGCTTTCTCTTCAGTTTATTCGTTTATAGAACAGAATTTTTTCATTTTTTATACACTAAATTTGGTTTATTATTTAGTTATTAAAGTTTAACTGATTTAAACGTTTTTTCTTATGTTTTAGTCAAAATAATGTACAATGTTATATCAGTTTGACGTCATTCTTACAGTTTTCTTATGAAAAAAACTGTAATAATGACTTCAATTTGATGTAAAAGTGCACTTTATAGGAGCATTCGTTTTGTTTAAATAGTGTACACTTTTAAGTCAAGTTAACATCATTATCACTTTCTCGTAAGAAAACAAGTTGACGTCAAATTGACGTACTACTGTACATTATTCGTATAAAGCAAATAGTCCTACAGTTAACACTTTTACGTGAAATTGATGTCATTATCACACTTTCTTGTATGAAAACCTCAAGAATGACATCAAATTAACGTCATTATCGCACTTTCTCATAAGGAAACTGCAAGAAAACTTCAAATTAACGTAATAGTGTACATTATTCTTACAAAACGAATGATGTTAAGAAGATGACGTTGAATCTATTCTTCATATTATTCATTTATAAATTTATAAAAGTATAATTAATAAATTTCCATTTTTTATATACTAAATTCGATTTATTGTCCAGTTATATTGTTTTATTTTTCAACGTTTTTCTGACGTTTTAAACTGTTAGAAGAATGATGTTGACTCCATTCACTATAGAAAAATTCAAATTTTATTTTCTTGTGATTGTCATTTCTTAGATTTCCTTAGGCCAGACAGATCAATGGAAAATATTATGTATCCTATTCAACTTAACTCAGAATAAATTTTTATATTGATTTTATTCTATAAAAATACAAAATAAAACGTTAAAAAATACTATTTATATATCATTAAATTATTTTTTTTATATTTAAAATCACGTCAAAGTCTCTTAAAGTGAATTCTTTATCAAATGTAGCTTCTATAGTTAATCGATCAGGTAAGAAGCATCATCAAGTGCAGCATCACAGGAAGAAAAAGAGGTGTAATTGCAACTGAAATATATTTTTAAAAGTTACTCAAATTAATTTTTAATATAAAATTCGCGTAAGAAATTTAAATATAATAATTTTTCAACTTTGAAAGACATTAATAAATGCGTGTTTTGTGTGTAGACAAGCCCGGAGCGTTTTTTTTGGAAGCAGAAGGCTATGCACCTTGTCAATAACTACCTTCGATAGGTATTATTGAGAGTGTATGGCCCGCAGATATTTTGATGGAATTGCAATGCTTTGATAAGCTTACAGCTTTGCAATGTGTAACTGTGATGTATTTCTTCTTGTCAGCCCTTGCCACGTTATTACTGGAAATAGCGTTATGTATCATTCTGACACATGTAGTCACTCTTTCCGATTTGTGGTCACATTCTTTCATACTGTTCTATAAAGAAAAATTATCGTGATATTAATAACCTTGTTCGTTCTTTAAAAAAGATGATCATTTTTTTAAGCTAAGCGTGCTAATTAACTTTCGTGTATTTTGCGTGTTTGGAATACTTTTACATGAAATTCGTGAGTATTTTAAACAATATTTTATGCAACTTCTTCTTTTCAAACTTAAGCACTAACGTAACTATAATAGGTATTAGGGGGAGCACTAATTAGAACGTGCTACGCTCTGCACTACTAGCGCTGTGGATGACGATTATACTTTTTACAAAGGTAGGGGACTCCTGGTCCCCTCCCTGCTTACGCTACTGATCTTAACATTAACTTAATCACTTTAACTTTACATTTTAATATGAAAACCTTCGGTATATTTGAGTTAAATATTGATTTTTGACTCACACAATAAAGTTATTTATATATTCAAAAATTAACCCGAAGCGAATAGAATAATTATTAATTCTTTCAATAATTGAATAGGTTGTCTCATACAGAAAATATCGGATTTCAAAACAATTCAGTCAGAGTAAATAATATCCGACTGTTTATGTCAGTTTTAATTAAAATTTACGAATATTATCAAAATTGACGTCATTAAAATGATGAATATTTTTTTCCACGTGCCGTTAGCATGTCCCTCTTGCGTAATGTCCATCGACCTTACTGTCATCTGGATGATGAAGACGAAGCCATTAGAAAAAGGTACCAGGAACTGAGAATGAAGAGACGTTGGTACCAAAAAGCCAAGGTGACATTGATTACTGTGGCTCTTATGGTCGTCCTATTGGCCATGGCTGGTGTCACTTTATGCTTCGTCCTACCCTGGAAAGATGGTTTTAACACGCTACGCCTAACACCAGATGCTAAATCTTCTAATGGTGGAGGTTTTGAAGATGCTCTCCTGGTTAAAACTAACTGCGGACAATATGCAGGGGTGGTAGAAGAAGGTGCTTTTGTTTTCAAGGTAAGTAATGATAAATTTGTTATTGCTTTAATTAAAATTAATGTTGAAAAGTATAATTTACATACCTCAAAACTGGAATTCTTAAATTTCATTCTTAATAATCAAGAGAAATTTAAAACTTTGTTTAAAATAAGTGGTATCTCATTTATATTCGTCATTAAGCAAAGGCAGAGGTTGTTTTAAATTGCAGTTTAATGAAAAATATTTTAATTTTTAAGTGTCACATATCAATGATATGATCACTGTAATTGAAAATCTGACGTTGCAATAGTTAAAATTAAGAGGCCTATGGGGTTGAGATAGTTCATACTTTTACGTCAATTTGACGTCATTTTTTTAAAACTCGTTCATTATAAAAATGAAGAGATGGTGTCAATTTGACATTAAAGTGTACACTTTCTGGGCGAAACGAAGAGAGCTGAGGTTAAAGACAATAATATAATTATTTTTAAAGCTAAGATTTATGAATTAACGAAGAAATTTATCATTAAAATTTTGTTTTGATTATAAAAATGATAAATTTATAGTTTTTAACATTGAAAAAAGTTGTTTTAATTTAAATTTTTAAGTGACATACATTAATAATGGACGAATTACACTTGTTATTAATGATCCGTTAATGTTAATGAAGGAGATGAGGGTTATCAGTTTGTTAAAATTAAATACGAGTGTCTACTTAAGAGAAATATTATCTACTTTATTCTGAGAATATTCATTTAAGTGAATATCAACAGATATTCTCGAAATTTATTTAAATAAGTAGCCATTTATGAAATATGCAAATTTGAATTTTTAATTTAAAAAATAAATAAATAAACTTGTTTTATCAATATTTTAAAAATTATTAAAATAATTTGTTATTAAACATTTAAAAATAAATAAAAAAATATCTTTTAAATCTTAAGTTTCTTAATTGAAAATATTATTTTAAGAAAGTAAAAAGATAGACAATTAAAGTTTTTAAAATTCGGTTAAACTAAGGTAAATATAAAATTAAACTCTTTATTAACTTGAATATTGACCCAAAAGTTTAAGCACTGATAATGGGTTCGTGCCTGATTAATGGACTAGCCGCTTGGAGTTTTCTAGTTTTTCATCATGTGTCTAACACTTAAATAGGGGCCAGTTTACTATAGAAAGTCCTCATAAACAGTATCTATTTTGGCAGATTGTTCATGTGTTGGGTTGCCTTATACCATCAATCCAATACCAAAAATTTAATGTTTTAAGGTTTAACCTCAAATTTATGTTAATACCTTAGAGTTTATAATCCTTACAAAGTGACAGACAAATTGATTAAAACATAAGCCTGCTGTTCTGGTGGACCCGGAATCGAATCTGGAAGAGCAACACCCCCAGAATGTATATATGTATTTTTAATGAGTGGTTTAACCGAATATATTCAGCTCCCGTTTCTCATATGTTAAGGGGTTTTTTAATCAACCCATTATGGGTATGATTTAAAAAAGTATCTCTTAGTGACTATAGCGTAAAAAGAGTAAAAAAAAAATAACTGTTTGGACTGAAATTTTCAAATTACAGACCTACGCATTCCCACTGCCGTCTGTTTGTCTGTCTTCTTTCATTAATCTCGAGAACGGAATTAGATAGATGAAAATCGCGACCAGATATGGAAAACTTTTGGACCTAGCGACTCGATTAACTATATACAAACTTCCGAGCTGAATCGGAAGTTACGTGATTTCAATTCAAAATTTTCTCGAGAACGGAGTTAGATAGATAACAGGCATGACTCAATTGTTGTCAGGAGAAGTATGATGTACAGGGGCAAGACGCCACTAAAATCCAGATCGAGTATGGAAAGCTTAGGAATCGGAAACCCCGATTAACTATATACGAAGTCGTGTGACTTTTTAAATTAAAGTATGGTGAAAAATTGCAGCCCGGCATTGTGACGATGTCACAATAAATAATCGCTCGTTTCATTTACCTTACATTTACCTAAAGTTTTTGGTATATTTACTCAAATTATTAAATATTCATACGAATTTTATATGCCAAATTTTTAATATTTTAATTTTTGTATTGACATTTGACTTAAAATTGCGATCAAATTTTATTTTTCTTATTTTAATCACTTTCATTAACAAACGAACAGACTTTTTTTTAGTTTTACTTCACAATTTTAAACTGTAAACAGATTATTTTTATAATAACCATTTTCTTTTATCGAATATTAAAAAAAAAATTATTTTTCAAAAAATAAATTACAATTTTCAGATATTTATTTTTATAATTCACGCAAACTGAATAATTAAATAAGATTAAATCCGTTAATTATTATTATGAAAATTTGAAAAAAAAAACAATTTATAAATGTAAAATGAACGAATTCATTATTTTGTTGTTGAAATTTATAATATCGTATAAAGAATTTAAATTATATTCCTCTANTTAACCTAGCCAAATAAATAATAAAATAAGTTATTATTTCATGCAGATAATAAGATTAATCAAGTTATTTATTTGCTTAATTCTTGACGATAATAAGCTTAGTTACTGTACGTATCGGATGATCGTAATTAAAGTACCACTATTCAACGCTGTCTACAGAGATATTTAACAGTCTAAGTGCAACGAAATCTGGTGTGGCGATATTTCGGGAGAAGCCGAAGACATTTTCATTTAAAAAATTAATACCAAATTTAGCACTTTCGGTGCTGCAAATAACAAATACAGTATTTTATTTGTACATGACATTCGTGTTTTACACAAACCTCGGCGATACTTTCAATGTGGTTCCCATTCTGAACGTGTATCGAAGGCGATGAACAGTGTATTGAACAGTCGAACGTAATTAATGTTCTTTGTAATATTTCTCGCGTGCTGTATTTGGGAGAGTCCATAAATTACGTTACGCATATCCTCGATCGACCCCATTAACTGTACTAAGGAACAATACACAGCGTGGAGTATTGAGCGTTACAATATTTCATTCACGTATAATGTTACACCTGTAATATTCAAAGCAACGACATAAACAGTGTGGTTTGTTATGCAACGCTACAGAATTATTGTGAGGTCCAAGATCATTGGACTCTAGCATTATGTAACGTTTTTGTAAACACTCTCACCCAGTTGTAAGGCGTAACAATTTCCTCCGTAGCCACTCCGTTGTAACGCATCGTAACGATTACCTTCATACCCATCACCCATACTTATGTTAAGTAGTTTCTAAACAGAACCTGATACTATCTTTCAAGGCTTCCAAATTTACAACATGCCTTCGATAAAGCACATTTTTAAGTTTTCTAAAGCCGAAAATTACCCGAATTAAGATAAAATGGCTTGTAGTATCTTGAAATGTCGCCATACCAGATTTGCACTGCAAAATATCTCTCTAGACAGCGCTAAATAGAGGTGCTTTAATTACGACCACTCGGTATATTTATCTACTTCTTCACATTCTAATATTACTCGATAAAATTATTTTATAATTCTTTAAATATCTAAATGTTCGAGCATATAGGATGACTCAAAATTCAGGTAACCAAGATATATTTTTAACCTCAGATGTAGCTGTTCTAAACAGGTTTTCACAGTTCTGAAAATATATTTCAGTTAACTGAATTTTGGGACATATGTTATGACTTTTTTAATTGTAAAAACACTAATTAAATTATTTTTTAACGATTTACTTAATAAATTAAGCCTTGTTTAAACACTCTAAAAGGAACAAAGACCTCGATTATATGAACTATAATTTATTAGTTTTAAGTGGTGGACATGTTTAAACGTATGCTATTTTAAGTATTTAAAGTTAACATATTTTCAAATAAATATGCATAATTTGCGGAAACGAATTTAAAACCGCGAGGGCCTTATATTCGTTATTATTTGGTAGATGGAAAGAAGCCCTTTATATTACTGCATCTTCTTTATGGCTGCAACAAGTAGCCTATAAGTTTGACACTTGTAATTTTTTCTAGAATGATTTAAAATCTAGTTTAAATACTGTACTTTTGTACAGGCAAACCTCTAAATAACGGACACTGACGTGAACATAAAATGGTGGTGTAAAGAAGTAAACGTTTGGAGGTTATTTTGTACGTATTTGAAAAAGAAATGACGCCGTTTAGAGAAAAGGACGTTCCTGAGAAATGACCGCCGTTTAGAGGTGGCCTTTGTTGTGAGGTTTGACTCTATAATGTAACTCGACTTTATTATGGCTCAAAATGATTTAAATGAAAGAAGTAAAAAGATTGCCACATAACAAATATATTTTGTGTTTGTTACTATCCATTAATAACGAGTTATAATAACAAATAAAAGAAAACTAATTAAATTTATAGTTGCGTCTTTTGGTAATGACATTTTCTGACATAAGTCGATTTAGAAACAAGATTTTATATTAATTATCCTTATTTTGTTTAATTCTTATTTACAAAATACATTATAAATACATTAATAAATTTATTATGTTCAGGGAATACCTTACGCAGTTCCTCCAGTGGGAGATTTAAGATGGAAGAAGACGGTTCCTATATGGACTGATACTAAACATTGTAGCAACACAAGTAGACAAAGAGCTCATCAGTTTAGTCCTCCTTGCTTTCAACTTAGTCCTTATAACAAAAAGTATAAAGGACAAGAAGATTGCTTATATTTAAATATTTGGTCCCCTCGATTGGATAGTTCTGTACGTATCTGCTTTTTTTTTATTTAAAGTTATACATAATTAAGGCTATGTTCGATTGGTTGGAATAGTGCAGTTTTTACGTCAAGTTGATGTCGTTACGTCAGTTTCACTGTGAAAAATTCTAAAGAATAATGTCAAATTTACATAAAAATTTGCACTATTTCAACCAATCGATCGTATTTTGAGATTAATCGAAAGAATTTTAGGCAGATTTAGAGGTTATGGTATGGATTCACGGAGGATTTCTTCAATTTGGTGCTGGAAATCGACCGGGACTATGCCCATCAGCTAAATTGGCAAAGAAGTTAAACATGGTCTTCGTGTCTCTCAATTATCGCCTTCACTCTTTAGGTTTTATGGCACTAGACTTACTTGTAGGAAGTATTTTAGCCGATGGTTTCGGCAATTACGGCTTGTGGGACATGATTGTGGCATTGCAATGGATACAGGATAACATAAAGAATTTCGGTGGAGATCCGAAAAAGGTTGGTACTTGAGTGTCTCTATCGTTTATGTCAGTAGTTACGGTTATTGCTGTCAAAAATAGATACCCCTCTCTGAACATTAATCTATTTTTTTATCTTTTGATAATAAAATAAACGAGTTAAACAATCTTTTATTATGCTTTTATATCTGGTCTGTTTATAGGAGAATTGGTTTTAATGCATTTGAGTTACAGGAATGAATTCGTAATTTATTTACAGACCGTAACAATGCTTGTCGTATTGTCCCTTTTAACACTGAATATTAGCTTTAATGCTTCTATGCTACAATTATTTCCCTTTCAATTTACAAGATTTTACAAATTATACGCTTGAACTATGTCCTGTAATACAGGAAGTGAGGATTAACCATTAGGCTGAGAAGGCTTAAGCCTAGGAGCCCGGAAAAGAGGGGCCCGAGAGCAAAAACAAATATTTTAATTGATATGTTATGTAACGTAAGTTAAGTACAAAGGATTTGACAGGAAGGTCGGGGAAACCTTGCTAAATCTCAGCCTAGGGATGGTTTTTAATCCTCCACTGGATACAGAATAAGTCAAGAATCGCTTATCATACTTTTAAAATCGAACTGAGTTGGGCAGAAGAATTTTGTTACGATAGAAATATGTTATGCCTAGGGGGCAACCATCTTTATGTGTGTCAACTGGACTACGTACAGTACGTACATGTTTCTTTCGTGCCAAAATTTTTCCTGTCTAACTGAGTTCGATTTTATAAGGGTATTCAACAACTTTTGACTTATCCTGTAGAACGTAATGTCAGTGATTTATCCAGGATTTTGAGAATATGGGTGCTGCTAAATTCAGATTCGGTAGGTAATGGCAGGGTGGGTTCCCTCTGTCTTTTAGAGCATGTTAATCAATTACCTTAAATTATTTTAGCTACCTAATCAAAGTTATATTTATTTTTACATTAAAGTAACAAAACTGATTGCATTTACATCAAAAGAGTGCTGCAACACCAAAAGTACCCTTTCCTAGATGTGCCCCTGTATAATATATAATTTTACAAGAATAATAGTAAAAAATTTTATTAATATTTTATTTAGATAACAGTCTTCGGTCCCGATGCGGGAGCTTCTTCTATATTAGCAATGATTTCTTCTAAAGTTGGTAGAGAGTTGTTCAGATCCGCTTGGTTGATAGGTCCTGCAGCCATCTTTAATCGAACTTTTGAAGAACTGCAAAAACATAATACGGCTTTTTTCCTGGCTAGAAGTGGTTGCAGAGATGTAAAATGCCTAAAACAGATGTCTAGTAAGGAGATTTTGCTGTCATATTTAGGAAAAGACGATCCCTCGTTCAGAATCAGAGATCAGAACGATCTTCCTATTCAAGGAATATATCCGGAGCAATTAATTGTAGTCGATGGTAAAATCTCGTAAATCCTCATTTAATTAATTAATTTTAAAATACGTTTATTTAATGATTTTATTATTTTTCAGGTGATATTTTACCAGCTACACCTTTTGAAACTATAAACATGGGACAAGCTAACGACTTGCCTCTACTTATAGGTAAATCTTGCTGTAAAGGCAAAATTTTTGATTTTTTAATTTTTATTAATTTATCAAATTTATGTATATTCATAAATATATAGATGTCTACATAAAAATTAAATATATCTTTGGATATCTTTTATAAGAAAGACGTGTGAATATTATTAAGTAAGCGTACATATTGCTACGTATATAAAATGCTTATAAACCGCTTTAAAATAGAGCTTAAATGATTAAAACATTATCTGAATGACCACAAAAAGCAAGCAATTATAGTAAAATTAGTAAAAGAAGTTGGTATTTAGTTAGTAGGATAATAAACAATAGCGTTATTTAAGAGACGTTTAAGGTATAAAGTGTTTTACAATGGATAAGGCATGATTCTATTAAAGTATCGATTTAGTAGTAGGACAGTCATTTGGAGAATGATTAATAGACAAAGAAGCTGAACGCCTGAAGCGTTTTCCAAGTGACAAGTTGGAAGTGCCACCAGATGTGAGTCGCCTCGCTCGTTGATATCGCATCAAGATGCTATGTCTCGCAGAAAGCGAAATCAAACGATCAAAGTTCTTACTGAAAAGAAAAGTCCTTTGATAGATAGATCGATTTAGTAAAAACTCTTGGGAAATCCGTGGCAGATGGTTTTAAGATAGAATTTTCTATGTAATTCTTTCTCTAACGTCAACAGAAATTCGTATTGGGCCTTCCTGCAATCTATTTATAGAATCTTTTATATATATATATGTAACGCTTGCCGCACACCTATACTTTATATAGGGTAAATTGACTTTGGCAAGTTTCTGGAAGATGATTCGATACGGAGTATTTGCCTTATTTCGAACATTTTTACTAGCTGTTAATATATAATGCATGAATCTTGCCTTTATTTCCGTATCGATTTTTTAGTGATGATTTGTAAATATCTACAGGTACTGGGTCGCAGAGTGTAGATATTTGGCCAGGACCCGAAGATCTTAGCCTTTGGACTTGGAACCAGTTAAGAAAATACGTTACAACTAGTTTAGATAGCTTCGATCCGAGGATTAGTCAAATGGCTTTACATCTTTATAACGATACCGACGTGGAAGGTAAATATATACAATTAATTACTTTTTATTAGAGAAAAAATTTATAAATAAATATTTTACAGTGAAACCAGTCCAAAACGGAACTCGAATAAAACGGAAATTTGCCAAACTGAAAAAAAAAAATTCGATACTGTACCATTCCAGTTTACACAAAGAAAGTTGATACAGCAAAACCTGTGTAAACCGGAATCCCGTCGTACTGATTTTTTTTTTTTTTTTTTAATTTTGGAGATTGCCAACAGTTGCCAAATAGATAAAATCACTGAACACTGGTAGTTGGTCGAGGGCTCCATCTTATCAACGGGCTGGTCACGTGGAATTTTCCGGGTATTTTACACCTAAATAGGTGTCAGTTTCCACAGAAAGCCCTCCCGAGGGTACCCTTCTTTGTTAAATCATCAATCCGAATTTTTTCATTTAGGAGGTTCCGTTTTAGACAAGTTTTACTGTACAATAATTTTGAAGTATTTAACAAATGTTAAACAGTCGACGACAATTTCTGATAAAGACATGAAAATATATAGAAAATTCATTTGAAAAATTAACAATTAAGATTGATTTCCCTACTGACAATTTACCACATTAACTCGAATTATGCGAAATTTATATTTGAAGATTGTTATTAATATTAAAATTTAGTGATTTTATAAAACAATTTTTCTAGTTTTCTTTAAATATAGGTTATATATAATAAAAAAGCGTCGAACTGTTCATTTTAATAATAAAAGTATGTTAATTAGTTATAAAAAATGGTGGAATATTTTTAAATAGTTTACGCTATTCGAAAATTGGCATTTTTTTTTTGTATAAATTAATTATTTTTCTTTCACGAGTTGAGTTTTTTATTGATGTTTCATGCGTAAAAAGTCACCAAAGAGATAATTTTCATTTATAAAACCGCATTTTTTTAAATCAATTTTCATGATAATTTACGTAGTTTTTGAACAAGAAATTGTGAATATTACCGTAACAGTGGGCCACTAGAGAATCTGCAGACGGTAATTGGGATAATTATCTTTTCTAAGATTTATATCTTTAATGTTGAAAGGATCTAATTTCCTTATCTAATTTTCCAATTTTATTATTATTTATTTGTAAATGTTTTATATTGTAAATTCTGATTTAATTAATTACATTAAATAGATTGCTTGAAATATTTTTAATTAATTCTCCCTAAAACATTATTTATCCTAGATGCGAATGATTTAATATTTTCAATTAATAATGCTCAATAATGTTTAATGAAGCTCGCGCTAATAATAATTACTATTCTTTAATGAATTTTATGTTAATAATGTCTAAATTACGTATAATGTTAATAATTATAATGTAATGTAATTTTATTAATAACGTTAATAAAAATAATAAAGAGGCGCGTGTTAATAAATGTTCAATTGTGTTGAATAGTTAGTGATCAGTAATGCTAAATGAGATTTAAAATGATGAATAATGCGTCGAATAGTTATATTAATAAAGTTTGATTATGTTAAATAAATTGAATAATGCCAATAATTCTTAGGTCAACAGAGGTAAATAATGTTGAACAATGCTCAATTATTAACGCGTTAATAAAGCCCATTAATGCTAAATAATCCTAATAATGCTCAATTAATAAGGCTAACTATTAATAATATCAACTAATATTCAATAATATTGAATAATTGTCACGTTAATAAAGCTTAACAATGCTCAGTCAACAAGGCTAATTACTAGTAGCCTAAATAGTGCTCAGTTAACGAGTTTAATTAATGGTAAATAATGCTCAATCAGTCCTAATAATTCTCACGTTAATACAGCTGAATTATAAGGATACTAACAGTAGATAATGTTCAATATCGAATAATTTTCAAATTAATAAAGCTCGATAATACTGAATAATTCCACTTTAAATAATGGTTTTACTTACATAAGGAAGAAAAATATTTATTTTTCGGTAATTCAAATACAAAAGATTTTAAATTATAAAGAAATGAATTTATTTAGTTGACAAAGAGAATCTTAAAGTAAAACTTATTGATCTTTTATGCGAAATAACTAAATGTTAAATGATTTATTAAATTATTCATTATTATTGTGTAACTTATCTAAAATGTAATCTTAGTTGCACGTGATGAATTTTTAATCATTCGAATAAATAAATAAATAAATAAATAATATATTTTCTTGTATTATGAATTGTCTTATCAGTTTAAATATTTAAAAATTGTCATTATTTATTATCAAAGATATTCACGAGCAATATTTGATTGTTCATCAGACTTCAGGTAAAGTTCATACAAACGAAGAATAGTTTTCATTAATCATTATATTATGTATATTTTGTTTATTATATTTAATATACTTTGCAGATTTCAAGTTCTAAATGTGGTTTTAAATTGTTGAATTTGCAATTTTATTTAATGAATCGTGTACTGGTTTTACCAGTAATCTGTATAAGAAACTAATTTAAAGTTGTTATAGTCCTAAGATATAACCCACCCAAAACAATCACTAAATACTGTTAGTTGGTCGCGGGTTTGAGCCTCACCAATGGCTGACCACGTAGAATTTTCCGAATTTTTTCACTTTTGTAACACCTAAATAGTAGCCAGTTTGCCATAGAAATCCTTCCAACAGGTATCCCTCCTGGCAGATAGCCCAAGTCCCATCAATTCAATCCGAATCTAAGCTTTAGCATATCAGGGGTCCTTCCTCCTCCATCAAATAACAATACATTTAAAAGCTGAGGCCAGTCCGGAAATACAGTCAAATCTTCAATAATTGCTACCTTCTAATAACGAGCATTTTTTTCAAAAACGGATTTTCTTTCTTTACAAAAATTCCTGAAAAATACCTTCAAATAACGACCTCCTCCGAATATCGACTAATTTTCACGTTGCATCAGTGGCCTTTGTTTAGATGTTTGACTGTATTTGTACAATTTAATAAATGATATATTCACAATAAATTTTTTATTATTTTAATTCTTTTTTACTAATTAAAATATTGTTTTCATTATAAATTAGTATTTTTCTATTAGTATTTTTTAATCTTTAAAGACAAATCAAAAAATTTAGTGAAATGAAATAAAAATAGAATATTCATTAGATATTTGGAGCTAGAGAAGAGGTGAAGAATTATAGTCTTCAAGCCTTATGATGCCTTTTATAGCTTTTAGTGAGGCCTTATAAGATGTAAATTATTATAAATTTAAGTTTGCTGTTATGAGTTTGAGTTATGAAAGTATATTTCCTGTTCTTTTGTCAACAAAGGCATCCATTTAAACACAGTCTAACCTGTGAACAGCGGCCACTGATGGAAAAAAAATTATGGCCGTTGCTTGAAAGTGGTCATTTTTTATTCATTTCAAAAAAACAAACGTGCCTGAAAAAATGGCCGCCGTTTAGAGTTTATCTGTTATTGGGATTTGGCCATTATTGGAGATTTGACTGTATTAATATTCATTTTTTCACATGTATGCCGAATGTATGCACTCATACAATTTGCAAATACAACACGAGGTCTTATGAGTGGGCCTTCTTAAATGGCGTTCTGGTTAAAAACACGCTCCCTCCTCTAAATAAAGATTTTTTTAATCAAAAGATGAGAATGGTCATATCACAAAAGTGCTTTAAAATTTAATTTTTAAAAATTTTATTAAGTTTAATAAATTTTAAAAAGTCAACGTAAATTTCTTCTATGTTATATTATGTTTATTAGTATTCTTTTGTATTATTTTAGTGCCAAATTAATATTTTTATACAATTAAATCTCTAAAGAACGGCCATTCAAAGTAGCCGTTGTTTGGAGGTTATTTTATATGCATTTTTGTTAAAAAAAAAAAAAAATACAATAGTTGTTGTTTAGAGGTGATCGTTATCGAAGGTTCTGCTATATTATTATATTAAATATTACTTTGTGTATGTGTGTTTAAGTAGCGTATAACTCTCAAATTTGTTTTATCTTATTTTACGAAAATTTTTAAAAATGATTCAATATTTACATGTTATGTTTGCAATCATTAAACGATTGAAAGCGAAACGGGTATATTTTCTATGGATTAAATTAACTTTTTAAACGAAATGAAATATTATTTTTAATGCATATTTTAAGAACTTTTTTATATATTTGTTTATTTAATATACTGTTTAATATAGGCTACAAATATTTAATGTAACACATATAGAACTCTTTAAACGCTTACTTTTAATTCTTTTTACAAATGAAATATATTTAAAGAAAGTATAGGTTAATTTTAAACTTGTATTAATCGATTTTTTAAATATATTTTTTATAAGGTAAATTTTGAATTAGTTACCAGTAGTGAGATAAAACTATCAATAAATAAGCTTGCTTTAATTTATTTGTACATTAGAGGAAACAGAAGAAAATGATAAATATAGATGATTTTTTGCCAAAATTTTGTTCTAAAATGCTTTAAAATAAATTTTTAAAATGTATATGTTTTATCTAATGCTTAGATATAAAAGACAAAAACTACAATAATCCATTTAAATTTGCAACATACCTTTGATAAACCACACTTTTTAAGTGTTCTAAGAACCAAAAATCGCACGAATTAAGACCCAAAGGGCCAAAAGTGCAGTAGTAAATGAGTTTTCATATTGAAGTTTTTTATGAAAATGTCTTCTGCAAATCTTGAAGTGTCACTATACCCAGATTTGGTTCACTGACTGTTAAATATCTCTCTAGACAGTGTTGAAAAGGGATATTTTAATTACGATGATTGACTGACTTTTGACTCATTCTGCGACAAAGTACTTTACACAAAACATTTACTTTACTTAAATATTGTGGACTATAATCCGCATTTTGATATATTTATAATTAAAAATCAAAATTAGTGGTCGAGACGGTAAAAACCACTGAAACACTGGTAGTTTGTCACGGGTACCAACGTTAAAGTTTTTCGGGTTTTTCTCATGTGTCTAACACTTGAATAGGGATCAGTTTTCTGGTTTTCCAATTTCCCAGGCAGATTATCCGTGTGTTTCATTGTCTTACCCCATCACTTTCAATACAAAACGTGTGAAAAATTCCTGAACATGTTACCAAAATCAAGTGTAGAGAAAAGTATATTGGCCCATCAAGAATAAAATTGATTAAATTTTTAAATAAGCAAAATGTTATAATGGTTATATTACAATAATAGTAAATTAATACGTGTGAGGTCAGCTGGATCTTAAAAGATCCATTGTGCACTGTGATAATGGAAATTGTATATGCAACGGTAATATTTTCTAAATAATGATTTGTTTATGTAGTTCAACATTCAATTTGTTTGAATTAAATAAATTCGAAATACAACGCACAGACGCAAATATTTTTGTATCAGTAAGTTGTACTGTATGTATCTGTTTCCATAACATCATAAACGACTGCTACGAAGAGATATTTAATTAAATAATTATTCCTATTATACGTTGTATCTATGATATAATATCTTGTATATGTATTACATTACAATTATAGAAGCAATTAATAGTGTGAATTGTTACGAAATACTGTAACAACATACACAAACAGTGTGCTTATATTACATTGTTATGAACGTATTGTTTGCGCAGGATCCTGAATAAATCAATTTTTATAGTATTTTCTGTTTTATTTTTATTGTTATTTAGTGAACAGACATTTCTATTCATTTTTAGTAACTTACAATTAAATTGGATTAATGGGATAAGGCAATGCAATCTTTGAATTATCTGCCAAGGGAAAGTGCCTCTTATAGAACACTTTTTAATGGGAAACTGGTCCCTATTTAAGTGTGAAGAAAACACGGAAAATTTCACATAGCCAAACAGTGAAGCGCAAATTCACCACCAACTCACATCCCAGGTGTTCAGTAGTTACACCCACTTGGCCAGTGTTTGGAATATAGCAAAATTGATTAATTAAAAAATAAGGTATGAAAATTCACTTTGATGAAGTAAATAGACACATATTATGCGAAAAAGTAAGGAAATAAAATTCCTAAAGACGTACAAAATATTGCAAGACAGTAAAAAATATTCCAATATAGAAAACGTTGTACGTAAAGTGAATATTTTGATGAACACATATCGTATTTTAATAGATAAATAATGTAATAATCGTACAGCTATCAAAATCAAGTGTGTATCGATGACAATATTGACAATTTTGTCAAAACAAGCGTGAAAGGTTTGATCTCTTTTTTGTTGTGGTGCAGACAAGCAGATATCTCTAGTGATATAGAAGAAAGAAATGTATAAAATAGCTTAAAACGTTATGTTAAAATTATAATTAAAGATTTTTTATAATCGATAAAGTCAAAATAATGCTGTACAATATGAATACACATTAAAATATTCGCAAAAATATATTGGAGTTAAACTTGAATAGGAAGATATTCAAGGGATCCAAACCGAGGACGAATCTATGTACTGTACAGTTACCTCTTTTAAGCGAATTACTATTTCTATAAGAATTCTCTTGCTCTTTCACAACTATTCTCTTGCTATTTTGTTGTGGAAACAAAAATAAGTGAAATAAATTTTTACAAACATATATTTTCCTTCACAATATTCTTAAAAATGCATTAAATATTACTTGAAATATGGTTGCATGAGATTGATAGATGGAAGTGTATCTTATACTTTTTATTTTTATTTTCCAGCAAGCTATCTTTAGTGCGATATCTCGAAAAGATATTTATTAAAATCTTTCTCAGCTATTATATTAACAGTGAACGAAATTGGAGATTGTATTGGATACGAAATTATTGCATTTATTTCATAATTAGCATATGATTAATTCAAGATCTTAAATTGAAGCTTATGTGAAGTAGTCCAAGTAATTGATTGATTAAATCATATTCAAAATTTAATTTACATTTCTAACAATGACCGTTTGCATTAATTGTCTCCTATTTTAATTATTAAAACGAACTTTATAAATGACTAGCAGATATGTCATGTTAGAGAGTAACTATGAAAAATTTGGTGATGATCAATGATTTTAGAAGTGTTTGAAGAACAGATACATATTCGTAATTTTGTTATATATATAAATTCTAATTCGAAAACGATTAATTTTTAGAATGTCCAAATATAAAAATTCTCTTAGGAAAAGCTATTAATCTATCTTACACAGTCGTAGATTCTGTTATACAATTGTATAATATCTATTCAGAACAAACTACAATTATCCAATTAACGAAATGAAATTACAAAATCAATCAGTTTAGTTAGCCCATCTTGAATTTAAAATACAATTTATGAAACAATAGTAGAAGAACAATGAGAAGAGAATGAATAGAATCATTTGCATCGCTTGTCTTTTGAAAATAATAGAAACTATTACAAATAAAACTGTCAAAAATCATATTTAACAATAGAAACTGACGTAAAAGAATTGTCCTTGAGAAAATGCAAAGAACTTAATCCCCTGCTGACGTTCAACCAACTTCATTTTACATCAGATTTTGCAGATTATAAATGAGTTTAGCATAAAAATTAAGGTATTATCTTGCAATTTAAATCATTCAAAGCCATTTTGTTTATTTAAATAACGAGAAATCCAATTCAGAATTCTGTTTTAAATGAAGTATGCAGCTATTCAAATTATTCAGATATCATATATTCAAAGTAAGTAACAATACTTGCAGTCAATGAATCATGAAAGTTTTTAAGGATGCTTTAATATTATTAAACTTCAACTTTGAAAAGTAACACTATTCATCATAAAAATAAAAAGAATATCTTACTGGGGAGTAATTGAGTGTAGGATAATAAAAAAAGAAAAGGGAAGAAGCGAAGACGAAGAGAACGCCTTAATATTTATACTTTATGAACGACCTGCATCGGATAAAAGTAGAAGTGTAAGCGATCAAAACGGGAAAAAATTACCTTTTTAATACGTTTGATAGCATTATTTTATATCAAAGCATTAAATTAATGTGTCTGTTTGTCTATTTTATATTGTATACGTTTACGTTCTTATCGTAACGTTAGAAAATCTTATAATGAGAAGTGATATCTTAGAGAAAACAGAGAAAGAAAGTCATTTATCAGTGCATAAAATAAATTAAAGAAACCTGAAAATAAAAAACGTACAATCTAATGTTTATACAGTCAAACCTGTAAACAACGGCCATTGACAGAACATAAAGACCGCCGTTCTTCGGAAGTGATTGTTGTTTGGAATCTATTTTGAATGCAGTTTTGCTAAAGAAATTTTTTGAAAAATGGTCACTGTTTACAGGTGACCGTTGTTGGGAGGTGGCCGTTATCGGAGGTAAAACTTTTGAATATATATATAAAGCCTTTATTACGTAGAATAAACTGTAAGTGATGATTTAATACATAAAAAAATGCATTCTTTTACGAATTTTATATAGATCCTTACACTTTAAGAGCGCATAAAGGTTTAAAAAAGGTATTATCTCGAATATATTTATTGAAAAATTGAATGTAATATTCACTCCAGAATGTTTTTATAACGTCAAATAATCAATAAACTTATATTAACGATTTGATAAAGCATAATAATATTTTTATATAATTAACTTCTCGTACAACAAATATTGAAACTATTATAAGGCCTGTATTTCTTGCTGAATACACAGTAAATCTATTCTTACAGATAGTCTTATAGATCTATTCCCTTCGATTATGAAACTCAAAGAAATTCAGCAAAATCTATGACGTTTTTTAGTAGAATTGCTACACGTATACCAATCTCTACGAGGTAAACCCTCCTCACAAAAATGGCATTACATCTAACTGCGAATTTCCTAGATATTACTTCGAAATTGAAAGGAGTAATACATTCCAAAGTATCAGTCGAGTGAAAAAGTTAGAAAAATAACTGGACCATGACTGAGTACAGATTATGAAAGATAGGCAGTGCCGCATCTAGACGGAATATTTATAGTGCATTTTTGTTCTTTTTTTTTATTCATATAATGAAAGTTTTCTTTATAGGTCACTCCACTTTTTGACCATAAATTTAAATTTTTGCTTAATTTTTCCGCCCACAGGGCCACAAATAGATAAAACTACTGAACAGTGCCAATTGGTTGTTGGTTCGCGCCTGACCAACGGACTGGCCAAGTGAAGTTTTCTAGATTTTATTTCACGTGCCTAACACCGAAATAGGAACCAGTTTCCAGTAGAATATTCTACGGGAGTCAGATCGTCCATGAATGTTGCGTTACCTTATCCCATCAACCTAATCCATAATTTCTCTAGCTATATGTATTTTATTTAATGTTTTTGCATCATGTTCTCAAATCTTGAAACACCCCATCACTCTTCCCAATATAACCACAAAATGTAAAATTTATTTGTAAATGGCACTGTAGTGATGGCTCATCCCAATCTCGAAAATGACCAATAAAACCAACTTTTTAAAAATATATTAAAATTACTAACCTCTTGATTTTTCAGTTAGCTGTCTAGAAACATAAATAAATTATTTTATGTCGAAACAGAAAGAAATTAAAGTTACTTTAATAGGAAAAATGGTGAAGTAAACGGAATAAATAAATGTTTTTACTCCGCTACTAAATTTACCTTCTTAATTATTCTGTTGTCAGTAAAATTTACATCATATATCAGTTAGATCAACGTTAAGATCTTCTAGAGGAATCGACATACCAAGCTTGGATTCTTTTAAAATGATGAAAGATTACAGATTACGATGTTTGATACCAGATTTTTCCTGATAAAAAGCCTAACTTTTCCGCACTGTCATCCAACTGAACCTATGATTAATAGGAGAATCGAGTGAATGATTGCTAGAAATCCGGAATGAAGTCATTAAATACATCAGAAAACCAATAAACATTTTCCCGATACAAGTATTAATGTTAAATGTGGAAGAATTTTAAAAAAGAAGTCTTTGTAAACGATTCTTGTTCGACACTTTACTGCAAACAAGAACAAAAGTTCGAGGTTCAGCTTGCTTCTCACAAAAAAAACAGTATATTCCGTGTTAATAAGCAAACGAACTGAATTAAAACTACTTAAATCAATTTAGTAAACAACTTTTGTAGTTTTTCTAAGCAGAATTTCTTAAAACTTCTAATAAAATTAGCAAGTTATAATATAACATAATATAATTACATTCAACTATATTCATATATATAAGTATAGAATGTAAGAGATGACTCAGAAGTCGATTAACTATTATAAAAACGGATTAGTGGAATAAGAGCGATTTACTAAGGGAGTCAGTTCCTTTCAGGGATGACTTCTATGGGAAACTGGACCTTATTTAAGTATTAGAGACACGTTGTTCTCTAATACGTGCCGGAAAACAGCACGTTGTTCAGGTGCGAACCCAAAGTATTCAGTGCTTTTATTAATTCGGTCACAGGTGGGCAAAATTCATAGAATTTTTTGCTCTTCCCCTGTGGGCACTAAAAAGGCCTGGGGGAAAAAAAGATTTGGACCGACTCATAATGGGACAGTCGATGGTGAAGAATGGGCCCGACGAATCCGGGACGAACTTCCATGAAAAAAATTTCTATGGTTCTTCGCCACTTGGATTCATTTCCAGATCCTCCAAAGCAGTTTGCTGACGCCTTAACCACCTTGCTCATCTGGCTAGTATTTTTAGAATTTTATACGGAGTTATTCATTTGGAGTTAAAAAACTGTAATTATTTAATTCGAAAAACTAAGTAAATGCTTGTTTATTTTTTCTTTTTTATAGAATAAAAGTTATTTGTTATAATTAATCAGTTTATTTATAGATTGTTCCAATTTTTGTTAAAATAAGCAAACTTTTGATGTAAGTTTTTTTTTGCTTTTTTCATCGCTTCGTATAAATAAATGAAATAAAACAATTATAATCATTATCATCTATACAGTTAATTAATAAAAATAATTGAATTCTTAAATTAGTTTATTAAAATATTAAAAATACAAACCAATTTCTTACTTCTGTTACTTTTCTTAAATCCTTTCCAAGCCATTTTAGTCCACTTTTCCGAGAACTGTTATATTAAATTTTTTATGTAAATAAACTTAGAAATCTTTATGAAAACAAGAAAAGTTTAGTGTTTGCAATATTCTCAATTCTTATAATAAAAACAAAGAAACGAATTGCATTCTAAGCTGCTGTTTTTTAATCTGCACAATGGATTTCAACAAAACTTCCGAATTTCAGGCAAATTTTTATTATTTTTCGGCAGAAATTTGGCTAGTGGATAAAACACTGGCAGTTGATCGTGGGTTCGCTCCTCGCCAACGGGCTGACCACGTGGAGTTTTTCGGCTTTATTTGCGTGTCTATCTTAAATAAAGGACAGTTTCCCGTAGAAAGTCCTCTTTGGCAGATGGCAAATTGCCTACATTCAAATCGCCACCGCCTTCAAAAAATGGCCTCTCTTGGCACCTGAAAGGCCTCGACTAGAAAGAAAGTTAGTAATATTATATAAATGAAATATTAAATACGAAGCTTAAATTATAAAGAATTATACACTGAATTTAATAATTAAACAATAAAATATTTTTAAAATTTAACGAGAAATTTTTCGTACATAAAATGAGATGAAATATTTTTGTTATTTAAAGGAGGGAAAAAATATTCAGGTGAAACTCATTCCATTGTTAGCAACAATAATCAATAGGACGAAGTTAATGAACTAAAATATTCATTAATTTCGTGTTTTGTTACTTTCAGCCTATTGATTGCAAATTTAAGAAGAATTTCACTAAATTTAATTATAAAATTACCTATTACTTCAATTATAAATTCTTATAATGTAGTCCCTTTTACGCAAGAAGAAGAAGGATTCGTCACACTTGCTCTTTTCATTACCTTCAATTATCTCCTTTATCAATAATTTATATAAGAATAAAATTTAATTATATTTAAAAATTATAAATAATAGATAATATAATTTGTTATATATTAAATTTAATTTTATATTCGATTCGTTTATTCATTTACAATATTTTTCTTATAACAAAAGCAATAATTATTTTGTTGCTTTATTTTTTTAAACTGCAGTCAAACCTCTGAACAATGACCACTGACGAGAACATAAAAAATGGCCGTTGTCTGAGGTTACCTTCTTTACAATTGTAAATCATGCTTTTATTTTTATCATTGATTATTTTTAATTAAAAGTGCAAAATTAATCTTTACTTCTTTCTTATTTGACTTGAAAAATGCGTTCAGGAGCATGATAATGATGTAAAACAATCATACAGAACACCATAATGACTAACTAGACTTATATTTCAAATGCTATTTAATTTATTGTTCTTTGTATCATATTGCAGATCAATAAACGTCATCTATACTACAATAATAGCAATGTTTATTGAATTATTTAATGAATTCTAGATTTATAATAATGCATTTTTCTTTTATATTACTTTATAATAAAGATTTTCTCATAAGTTATGATCATCTTTGTTCACTCATTTAAGAGAAAAGCATGATGCTGAGTAAGAGGAACGAATTCTTTTGATGATGAAAACTCGCAATAAGCGTGAAATCACTGAAGAGACTGCATCTAGACTTTTCACCAATTACACAATGCGGTCTGGATGTAGCCTGTTAAACTCTTCAGTGATTTCACGCTGATTGAGAGTCTTCGCCATCAAAATAACTTGAAATCGTTCCTCCTTACTTGGTGTCATGCTTTACCTGTAAAAAATAAACAGAGATTAATATAACGCGTATAGTTCCAATTTTATGGGACCCAACAATGGAATGGATAAAGTCCATAAACACCGGTTTTTGGTCGTTGGTTTGCGCCTGATCAACGGGCTGACACCGCAGAGTTTTCCCGGTTTTATTCACATGCCTAACGCCTAAATAGGAGCTAGTTTCGTGTAAGAAGTTCTTCCAGGAAGCATCTCTTGGCAGTTCACTCATGTGATGTGTTGCTTTAACTCAGTAGTTTTCAACCGGAGTGCCGCGAATAATTCTGAGCAGCTTCATAACACTTCTTACATATATTAGAAATATAATGTTTTTAGCATAATAGCTCTACATTGATAAAGGAGTAGAAGTGCCGGAAGAAAAAATTTATTAAATTAGGAGTGCCACTATTAGAAACAGGTTGAAAAACATTGCGACCCTCAATCAGATCTAGACTTATGGGACACTCTGTATAAAGAAATTTTCAATATTTCTATACGTTTTTTATGCATCTATCAGGTTTTTGTGTCTTTAACAATTTTTTCTTTAAAAATGCTCTATAATATTAATTGCTTTAACGTTTTACGAGACAATTCAGCTTTAAAATTAGATATAATGATTGTGATTTGTTAGGAAAGAGAACATGGCTGCTGCATAATATGAGAAGTGAATGCTAAGTATATTTGTGTTTCGTGATCAATAGAGCAATAACGTCTGACGAAACATATTAAATTGATTTTCAATGTTTATCCAAAGTTCTTACGATAGTCATAGATTCCTTTATTTACTGCCATTCACAATATCCATTTCAAGTAGATGAAATTTATTATATCGTTCTTCACATTAAATTTTAATGAAAAATAAAGTTATTTTTATAAATAAACACTTTAAAATAATTAAATTCCTTAAATATTAAATATACTGTATAAACACTAAATTTATATTTTAGACTGTAATTTATTCACAATTAATATATAAAGCTTACTTCTACATAATCTGTTCATTAATTAAAGAGAGTCATATGACCGTTGTATGGAAGATTAATGTAATAGTTTTAATAATCAAATAAACACAATTGTTGAAACACCAACAAGCTATACTTTTATATAAAATAAGTATAGAATGCTCCAAAAGTCAATTAACAGTGTAAATATGAATAGTACAATGAGTTTGTAATAACGTGTTTTTCTTTTATAAAATAAATGAAAGTGTAATTTAAAAATATGCGATAGAATGTTTAAATAAGGCAGCAATACATTTTTACAGTGGTTAACTGACTTTTAGTCCACCCTCTGTTATACGGTACTCTATATATTTATTTTATTATATAAAATATAACAAAGTCCCTCCCACCCTTATTGCAGGGATAGCAAATTCACATGAGTATGGAATATAAATGCCCTCTTAAAGTCCAAAAGGTGGAAAAAGCCAAAAAAATTGGAAAAAAAATAAGTAAATAAAAAGAATCAAATGTAAGCGTAGGAAATTTTTTAACATTTCTCCCCTAAAATTGTAAAAACTTTATAAAAGTTTATTACATAATTATAATTTCTGATAAAATATATTTTACGAAATTTTGTATTGTTTACGTCCAATAAAATAAAATACCTTTGTTATTCATTAGAAGTCATTCCATTAAGAATTTTTATAGCATTATAACGTAATAATATAAATTTAAATAATATTTTATTAAAGTAAACTTCTCAGTAAATCTTTAAATAAGCTAAATTAAGCTATAAAAATTAAGAGAATGAGTTATAATTTTTTAAAACATTTTTAGCGAACAAAATTATTATTTTTTTTTTCGTATTACATTAATAATATAGCAACATATTGTTATTTAATGTAGCGGTAAACCAATACAATCTACACTAAAATTATATTACCTGCGAAGATATATTGTTCTCATCTCTTCCCATCTCTTTGTTTCTCTTTCTATTGTCCTCATTTTTCCTATTTTTTCATTACTTCGTCTTCTTTTCATCTTTATATGAATCTCCATTTAAAAGCTAAGGTCTTGATATCAATTCTTCTTTCACACTTTAATATAAAAAACCATATTTAAATTCTTTATACCATTTTTCTCTACATATAATTGAAAAATGTATAAATAAAATTTGAATATGAACACTTTCCGGTAGTAAAGCATTGTCTAAATCACGTGCATATTGATTAAATCGCTGAACACTGGTGGCCGCGGGTTCGTACCTGACTAACCTGCTGGGTGCGCTTTTTTCGGTTTTTTTTTTTTACGTTTCGAACAACTAAATACGGGCCAGTTTTCTGTAGAAAGTCTTCTCGGGTGGCATCTTCATGACAGATCGCTTATGTGTTGCTTTTCCGTATCCCATCAAATCAAACGAAACTAATCGTGGGTTCGTGCATCACCAATAGGCTGGCCACGTGGAATTTTCTGAGTTTTCTTTTTACTTTTTAACACCTAAGGTGCCAGTTTACCTAGAAAGCCTCTCGATTCGCATTCCCTTGGCAGATCGTTCATGTGTTGCGTTGCCTTATCCCCCGAATCCTACACGTAAATCTTGAATTTCTTAGCTCCTGTAGTTAAACGTAAAATATTTAAATGGAAGAAATGAGAAGTCATTGTTGATTTAAATACCATTGCTTTTTATTTGAATAAGAGTAAAAAAAATACTGTCTACATATGAAAAGAAAACAGAATTGCTAGCTTTAAGCAGACAAATTCGTTACCTAAAGGCGATTTACTGCACAAAAGTATATTTGCATTAAACATACCAGTGAATCAATCTAGAAAAAAAAAGTAAAAATATCTGCTCAATCGGATTACCTTTTTTATCGGCTTTCTTGCAGATTGCTTGTAATTGTTGTTTACCAGTGAAGAATAGAAAACTTACTCTTTATGGATAAACTTCAATATAATAGCAATTTAAAAGACCTAAAAGCAACCTATTTATGAGAAAATAATGAATTTAGCTCGATCCACATATGCAGGGTAAGCATAAACACTGCACCAATGCTATGTAATAACTAAATGCAATTGCACTGGAGTGTAACATACAACAGGTCCTTTCCCTCTACCAAATAATAATACACTTAAAAATGTGAGGTTCAAATTGCAGACACATGTGAAGTAACTTGAGGTCCTAAGCTGCAGCTTAGCTAACTCAATAAGCTTATGTGCAAATCCGGCCCTGACCACGAAACCAATAAATCTGGTTTGTGCTTAACTATGGAGTTTCTCTTGATGATAAGATTAAATTTTCCTATTCACAAGATGTCGAATTGTTCCATATACTTCCTGGAAAACTTATATTATAGTAAAATGACAATTTATACAGGGTGTAGACAAAAACATTGCATCAAGCTAGCTTAGGGCTGTAAGTCTGTCCAGCGTTGGGACGTGCATAGTATTGAAACCAAATAGTACATTACCGATTACTTATATATCTCGCTTCGGCTACGTCCATAATAAAACGTAAAATACAATTGTATCGAAGTATGGGTAGCCGGAAAGAACGCCATGCATCCCTAAACCAATTTCATATGATGGCAAAACCTATTTCAAGTCCTATGAAAGATAACACCATAGTTTAAATTAGAAAATCGTAGAGCATCTTAGGAATAGCGTAAAACCTTTTTTACTGATCTTGCACCTTTCACAGCCTTGAGTATTCAAAGCTGTGCAGAGAAGCAAGCTACTCACAGTTTCATTACTCATTTTCTAATAATGTATAGCCGTTCTTTCGAGTATTTTAAATAGACAAAAACGTATTGTACTAATTTCGAACCGCTCCATCACTTTGTGATTTAAACTATGTCATTATCGAGATAAGATTTATCCAATGCTAAGGAGATTGAGAGCATGGGCGTTTGCTGGGGGACGAACAAGTAATTTTCCCCTACTAAATCAACCATTATAACCGAAAAAAGGGGTTTAGAATCATATAATTAATTTTTTAAGAAATATTGGTTCTAAATCTGTTTTTTATATTTAAATTTATATGTGATCAATAATCGGTATAATATGTATGAATATTTATATTTATATTAGTATTTTTATTTTATTCTATTTGGAACTTTAAAAAATTATTTTAAATCTTCCTGCAGCCTGATATATCTCAATTGAGTTCTGATAGTCTTTATGATTGTGTTCACTGAAAACCCACTTCCTAGCTATAGAAGCCCACTAAACTCGCCTTACCTCATTACCACTACGCCGTATGAGGACTCATGGCTAGTATAATGTTAAGCAATAATTGCGCTAGTGGGGATGTATACCTTTGCTCCCTTGGGAAAGTTGCAGTGGACGTCCGAGTTTGGGGTTCCAAACTAAATTGTCTACTACGGATTATCTATACTCTACTGAAATTACGTAGCAGAAATGAGTTATAATCCGGTGCAATATTTGTACCAGTATCTATACTCTGTTTAAACTATAACAAAGTTTTCCAAACAAATATATGCAACAATTCAACGTTTTGTGAATAGGAAAATTTGATCTTATCATTAAGAGGACCTATTATAAAAGGCTCATATGTGAATCCACACAGTTAAGCACGAATTAGATTTATTTGACATGTCCAGTGGCTATTGTATGTAAGTGTGTCAGCTCTAATTCATCTTTGATCTGTTTCGTTTTACATACGGATATACTTTGCACCTAGTTTGAAATTTTGATAACATTGATTTTGAATCGCGAGCAAAATTTTAAATTTTATTCATAAATTAATTCAGCGTAACATCATTATGCTGAATTAATTTATGAATATCGCATTCAAAATAAATAATTTAATATTGTAAAATTATAGAAGATTGATACAGTTGAGTAAGATCCACATTCACTAAACAAATATACATTTATCTATTGAATCAAGCATAATCTTTTAGGAATAATAACCTATGTTATAACAATGTTTTATAAGAAAATTATGTAATCGGTCAAAGAATAGAGGAATGTTATATAAAATTTTATTGTATACATTATGGAGAAAAAATTTTATATATAATATTGATTTATTAATGAACGCGAGATAGTAGCACATATGATCGATTACAATAATTATGCCCATTACGGACAAGATTGATCGGGATGAGTTGATGGGATATGGCAATGCAATGCAATATATGGGCAATCGATCTGCTAAGGGGATGCCCTGGAAAATTTTATGGGAATGGACCCTTATTTAGGTGTTAAGTACGTGAAGAAAACCCGGAAAATTCAATGCAGCCAGTTTGTTGGTCAGGCGCAAACCCGCAATCAACTAATGATTTAATGGTTTTATCCCTTTGGTTACATGATAGCAATGTGGTCGACCAGCATAAGTGAGAATGGGAACTGCTCTTAGGAAGGATGGTACTGCCATGATTAATTATGGGTGTCTGAATTGGAAAGATATCCAAGCCGAAACAAATTATTGAATAAAATTCATGTTATCCGAATATTGTGTAAACATTAGATACAGTCAGTAACGATTTTACGCAAAGCATCTTAAACTTTTGCCTAAGTTGTCGCATTTTTAGAGAATTACACACGCACAAAAATATGCTTGTCGATACGCTGTCATGTCAAATTCTATCTACGATCCTAATTTTATACAATAATAGGCCTAATTGTTTTGTGCTACAGTCATTATTTAAACCTATATAAAAGACCTTACATATTTAACCTTGTTTAGAATATAAAACTGCTTCTTGGTATAATTACAATAATTATATTCATTTTTAAAAAATAAATTGTTATTTCTAAGCATTTTATGTTGTACAAGAAATAATAACTTTCTTTTATATAAATGTTATAAAAATTATTTTGTAACACAAAACATTATATGGAATACAATCGAATCTCTGACAAAGGTCATCTCCCTATAACGGCCATTTTTCAGGAACATTTTTTTGAATAAAAATTCATACAAAATAACCTTCTAGAACGGTCATTTTTATGTTCCCGTCAGTGGCCGTTTTTCAGAGGTTTTGCTGTATAAACAATGTTATCTCAAGAAAATAACAAACACATCTTAAAATTGCTTTCTTCTTCTCCCGAAAAAAGAATAACTGACAAGTAGAGAAAAAAGCAATTTTAAAATGCGTTTTTTATTATATAAAATCAAGCTATTTTGATTTCAAACAATAAAAAAATAATTTTTTTGATAAAAATTCTCTAAGGAAAAAAACAATTCTCATTAAATTTGATACCGATTCCGCATTGTTCTATTATTAAAGAACGGTATTTTTTTAGAAGAAAATAAATTTGAGAGAGATTTTAGAGGAGGAAAAAATAATAATGTCGTAAAGTAATCTATAACAATCATCCTTTACGTAGTTGATTCTTGATTACAGTAATTTAGTTCACAGTTTTAGAGGCGTTGTCAACTTTAAAACCATTAAATCAACCAACGACTCTATTATTTGAGGTTACTATTTAATATTGGATCAAATATGGCTACCTGATTATTTTTTCAATGATTATTTTCATTTTATTGATGATTTTTAATGTAATTTCTGATATTTTTTCATCGAAAATTCCATTTATGTATCGAAATTTATCTCGCATTACAATGATTATTAAGGGGAAGACTGGAAATGTCTATACTGTACCGTACAGTACATGCGATCTTGATAACAAAGATAGTTTTGAATTTTAATTTTTAAAGGTAGTTTTGAATTTAAATTTTTGAATTTCTCTTTATATCTGAATATGTTTTCGATGTTTTTATATTTTTCTTGGTTTTATTTATAGATGCGTAAAGTTTTCAAAATAATGTTTATACATTTTTCATATAGTCAATTTAAACAAAATATTTGATAAAATAAGAAATCTGTCACAGTGTAAATGTACAGTTTACATCGTCCGTAAATTACGTAACGCTATCTATTTTTATACTTTTCAACTGTCATTCCCCCTCGTAACACCCAGTAATACTATCGCATATATTAGGTAACGCGTCGATCCTCTTAATTGTACTAAGAAGCATTATTCAGCACGAAGTACTGGATGTTATATTATTTTATTAAATACATGTATAACGTACAAATCAGTGACATAAACGATATGGTTCTTTACCCAACACTTTAGAAACTAGTATGAATCATTCGGTTATTCAAGGATTGAGACCGTAGCATTACGTAACGTTTTTGTAAGCACACCACCCCTTTGTAACGCAACATAACGATTACCTAAATACCAATCCACCCAAATATGTGTATAAATAACGTATATTTTATTAATTAAAGTATGCAAATTTATATTATCTCATTCACGAAAATTTTATGAGATATCTAACTAAGTTCTATAACAACAATATACATGATGTAGATAAAAGTATTGCAACAGGCTATAAGTTCCTTCTGCTACTTATTAGCTAAATGCAACTGCACAAACGTATACGTAATCGATGGCGTGGCTGGCATGCACGCCGACCCCTTTCCTTCTCATGGGACTAAATCATTTCTCGTCTTCTACGAAAGATAGCGACACAGTTTAAGTACAGAGTCGTAGAACATCTCGAAATTAGTACAAAACGTTTTTCGTTCGGTTAAAATACTGAAACGGGAGCAGCTGAGCTCTGTAGAAAATGGTTGAGGAAAATTAGGAAACTTCTCTGCATAGCCTCGCACTCTAAACTTTATCAGACAGCCTCATATCTTACTTTGCTATTTGTTTTCCCCTGAAATTACTAAATCTAATATGGTATTAAACTGAAGTATATCAAACAATGAGAATTAGGTATAGTAATGATGTCTGCATACAAATGATTTGCAGTATAAGTCACGTGATTTGGTTAGAGGGCTATCGGTTACAATGCAAATCGTTTATTTAGTAATTCATAAATACTGAAGGGCTCCATTTAATATTTACGAAAATATTCATTCATAAGTATTTATTAACTCTTTTACGAGGGCAGCGTTATTTAGGCACGCGTTATATCGGGATTTTATTACATATAACTTTCATATTTATAACTTTACGTAGTTTATTACATCTACCTTATAGTTTTTTGCGAATGCATTATATCGAGGTTTTATTATATTTGGTATTGTGGCATTTCAGGACACGAAGATGACATTTCTGTAAACAACAAATTTTATAAATTTAGAAATTACAAGTATATATTTGCATTTTTGGGCTGCAGTTTTCAAATTGCAGACCTATAAATTCTCACTGGTGTCCATTTGTCTGTCTGTGTATCTTTCCTTAACCTCGAGAACGGAGTTAGATAGATGAAAATAGAGACAGAGACCTGATTTGGAAAGCTCAGGGACAGAAAACCCCTATTAACTATATACGAATTTCTAGTTTAAACCGTAAATCAAGTAATTTCAATTCAAATTTTTCTCCAGAGCAGATTTAGATGACCGGTATGACTTTGTTGTTACCAGGAAAAGTATGATATACAGGGGCAAGACGCCACTAAAATCGAAAAGATGTTCTAAATTAAATAATTGAAAATTGTAGCCCGGCATTGTGATGATGATGTAATAATTTTTGCTTTCCTTAAAAATAATTTCCTATGGGGTATAAAATCTGTAAGAAATAATTAAGTTAATTTAAAAAAGGTTGGTTTGACGGGATAATGCAACGCTACACGTAGAAGGTGGACTTCTAATGAGAAATTGGCTCCTCTTTAGGTGTTAGACTCGTAAAGAAAACCCAGAAAATTCCACGTGACCAGCACGTTAGTAAAGCGCGAACCCGCGTCGAATTACCAGTGTTTAGTGCTTTTATTTACTCGGCCAGGGGTGAGCGAATACAGAAACGAACAAATGTACAATATACAGTTAAAAATTATGAAAATTTTTGTGAAGAGAAATTTAAAAATACTTTTATATTTGTAAAGATATAAAAAGAAACGTGTACTTTTTATTTTTTTGTGATTTTTATGTTGATAGACGTATATATATATCGATATTGAATACTTAAGTGATCGCATCTTTAATCTTATTTCCAAGTTTAAGAGAGTGATGACATTTATCTCCAATCTGTTACAAATCCTTTACGTTTTTTAAAGTAAATTTACTACTTAAAGTTACAAAAATATCGATAATTCTTTCTTTCTTTATTCTTAGGCACATATTTAAGCAATTATAATTTTAAAAAATAAGCAATTTTTATTAAATGTAAGAAGATATATCCACGAAGAATTTTAATTTTAAGCACCTACAAAAAAAATGATAAAATGTTTATTTTCTACGTTATTAAATAATTTTCGAATTGAGATCGCAAACTATATAAGGGGCTTCAAATTGGTCTCTAGCAACCCCCTAGGGATCGATCGATTTATCTACAGATCGATAAATAGGAAGTCGGTGGATAAATTTATTTTTATTATACAGTCAAACCTCTGTATAACGGCCACTGACGAGAACATAGAAATATCGTTGTTCAAATTGGCCGTTGTTTGGAGATTATTTTATATGCATATAAAAGGAACAGTTTCTAATATGGCCGCCATTTAGAGGTGGCCATTGTTAGAGATTCGACTGAGTTTAAAAAGTATAAAAAAAAATAATTTTATTTTATATAATACTTTATAATAAAATAAATAAATAAATAAATAAAATAAAATAAAATAATACTTTTTATTTTATCAGGAAAAGTATGATATACAGGGACAAGACGCCACTAAAATCGGAAAGATGTTATAAATTAAATAATTGAAAATTGTAGCCCGGCATTGTAAATTTTATTTACAATAACTTAAAATCGTGTTTGTGTCTAATTAATAGAAAAGCATCATTAATTCCTTTTTCATTTCATTTTTATTCAATTTGTAATTTATTATTTTGTATATAGGCCTAAATATAGGAAGAGGTCGACAAATTAAATCTAATTTCGGAGGAGAAGAAAAAAAAATGGAAATCTCTGAATTAAATGATAAATATTTATAAATATTTTAAATAGAAACAAGAGAAATTTTGCTTATAAAATTTTAATTATATAGAATTTTTCTTATTATTTTTACACTTATAACTCAATTGTATTGATATAAAATTTTAAAGAAAAAAAATCTGGAAAGGAATTATTCTATAGAAGAAAAAAAAAGTAAATCTCAATCATCTAAGTGCATCTCACAGATCTTTGCCTGACCATCATCTCAACTAACTTTCCAATTTCGATTCTTTGGAAACCCGATAATTCTCCTAATATCGGAAGATCCGGGAGGAAACTAGACTTTGCAACTTTGCATTTACTACAGAAAACTCAAACAAATATTCTTTTAAAGTAAAGGAAAGAACATCAATTCCGTAACTAATGGTTTCATTCAGAAACAAGTGAAACAAAGTTTAAAACTCGAAATGAACTAGTAGACATTAATTTCGTGAGTTGAATATATTTCGAAATCCTCCAATGAAACATGTTGTTTTCTTCCTTTTACTCTCTCAAGAATTCTTTATTTAGTGTATATATATATATATATATTTTTTTTTACTTTAAAGAAACACAAAATCGTGGGTAGAATATATTGTAAGTGATATATACTGATTCATTCGAAAGTAAACTTAAAATATATCTGGAGTGGAAAATGATAAAGTTAGCCGGAAGGAAAAGTTTTCTTAATATTCTCAGATTGGATTTTTGCACAATTTTTTGTATATTTCATATTGACTAGTACTTGTCGTAGGATGTGTGGCACTCCACTTCAGTCCACGTTCATGTTTGCACAGTTGCATCTGTCTGCCCAATGAGAGTCTGTTAAGAGAAATAGATTTGTTTAGTGGCTGAATCACATATTAAGTAAACAGTACTCTACTCTCTTCCATACTATAAATAGTAACGGGTATTGTTATCCTAACTCAGATTTATAACTACAGAGTTGATATTTTGCATAATAATGCCATTAGATAACCGAATTGTTAAAGTTTTGGTATTATAAAATATTTATGGAATTAAATTTATTTAATTAATTGTTGGATATATTAATTTTTAGATCGTTGAGAGATTGGAATTTGATATAAACAATAGTACAAAGAGATGGATAACATATCATTATTTTGTTCTACAACATTAGTTCTGTCTACTTAACTCATCTCTGGCAACAATCTATCTTATATCCTACCTCTTGGTCCTTACTCAGTCAATAATCTGAATTATGTTCTATTACTTACTTATTTCTAGACATTTCTTGATCTCTTTCTTTCAGTTTCATCATTTAGTTCTATCATGAATCTTCCAAGTTCTGTTAAGGCAAGTTGGAAAGATCATATAAAATATTTAATAATTTTCCATTTTATCAATTAATTTAGTTTTAAAAATTAATAAATTTTATATAATTTACTTCATAAAGTATATTCATATAAACTCACTAGTTTCTATTAATTAGAATTAAAAATTTTATTTTAAAAATACACAAGTAAAGAGTATGTGTTTAGATTTCTCTGTAGAGAGAACTATTGGGTTACCTTCAATCTACTTTACTTCTAAATTTAGCTGCTAGGGTAAAATTTAGCGCTGCTCACTCCTTAATATGCATATTACGTACGTTTTCTAACCAATTTTGGGAGTTAATAAACAAAGTGCAATAATTTTGTCTTAATTACAGGTGCGATTACATACCTAAAATTGAGATCTAAAATTGGTAATTACATGAAAGATTTGGTTTCATTCCATTCTCTAAAAACTGCAACTCGCCTGCTCGTTTTGCGACTCCTTTTGTAATCGAAATTCTTTATAAAACCTACGTAATGTGTGTATTGAAGAGGCAGCAGCGATAATTTTACCCTAGTGGTTGAATTCTAAAATACAAATTTTTTCACAAAATAGAAACAACATGCTCAGAATAGTAGGGGAGACCGGGGCAAGATCGGCATGTTAAGTTTTACTTACATTTTGTGTAATAAATACTGCTGTAAACTGAAAAAAAAGCTTTGCATATTGTCTATTAGAATGTTACCTTACTATAGAACTGGTTAAAATCAGTTTGGAAATAAAAATAATTAAAATAATTACAACTTTACAAGAAGAGAGAAATTGACGAAGTTGCCCCGGGTATAGGGGCAAGATCGGCAACTTCTCTCTTTTTGTAAAGTTGTAATTATTTTAATTATTTTTATTAAAGTTGCCCCTGGTATAGGGGCAACAGTAATGGGGCAAGATAGGCACGTATATAAAATTATGTTATTAACAATGTATAAGTTGGAATTCACTATTAAAACAAAGAAATACAAATCCAACACCCATTTAATATTATTACAACGAAATGCAAGTTCAAAGACATATATACATGAATAACAAATGCAAACATGTTTTCATTTATCATCTGTTTGATTTTTATCCTTTGCTTCTAATGTGGCTTTATGTTGCCGATCTTACCCCGCTAGTCATGATTTCGAAACATTAAGTACAACCCTGAGAACAGAATGCCAAGCCACGATCTGGCCACGTGAATAAGTTGAAGTTACATCCTTCTAACAGGAAAAGTAACTTTCGTTATCATGGAATTATAACAAAACCTGCCAATTCAATATAAATGGAAAAAAAATATTATATGGAATTGAACGAAAATGAAAATTTGCTTGATAATTCAACTACGCTTGTTGGAGAACAATAAAAACACTACACTCAACAAGCCACCAATAAAACTCAACTGCCTAACCTATAACCAAAGTCTCCTTTTAATTTGTTTTTTAAAAAAAGCGCTTGACAAACTTGCCCCGCATGCCGAAGTTGCCCCGGTCTCCCCTACGTATTTAAGCTCTTGATACCTTGTGCAATAATAAAAACAAAAATTTTAAATAGTTTCTCTTAAGCATTCAAAGAAGTTTTTTAAATTTTATTTTTATTTTTTACATTTTTTTATAAATTTATTTTTATTGACATAAATTTTCATGTGCTCGTCTTTAGTATTTTATAAGAGCTTATTACGAGGCTAAATAAATTGAAATGAATTGATGCAAATAGATTCCGAAATAAAATGTAAGAAATTAATAATAATTGTGTAGATTTATAAATCATAAATCATAATTTATTTGCAAAAGTGATTACAAAATATAGAAGATTTTCAGTAACAGCAGTCGACTCCATTCATGTTTTTGAAAGTCTTTTATATTTTCTAATCTCTTTTGCAAATAAATTATGATTTATGAAGCGTGTATTTATCGTTTTCTAAACGTTCAAAATGGAAATATTCAAATAACAATAACAGAAATTTATGAAAAATACGTGATAAATAGTGCAGAAGAATATTTAAAACATGATTAAAATGTTTGGAATATTATCCAACCATATATTCTTATTTATTTTATTTATATTTTAAAAAATTGTCAATTTATTGGCTTGCAGTAAGCTTGAAATCATAACATTAAGAAGTTATATATTCATTTTTAGGCACTAATGAAGTGTGATAGATTCCACTTGAAGCTCTGTCCCTCATAAAATTATATAGATAAAATCAAATAAGTAGTAAAATATCTGTTTGTTTAATACAAACAATAATTTATATTATTTTACACTGTGTTTTTATATAAAATAATAAATTTGGTGCCCCTCTGTGCTCGAATCTTAAGCTAACTGGTCCTCCTAGTTTATTCTATCTAGGCCTGTTCGCCTTTTTTGCTATACAAATAGCTCACCCAAAATATACCTTTTTTATTAAGATATATAATATACATAAAATAAATAGTATATACACAAATCAATATATATATATATATATTGATTTGTATATATGTATATATATTTAAATAATGAAATATAAAGTCAAACTTCGATATAGCGTCCTTCTAAGCAATACCACCCACTTAAAACGTCAACGAATACTTCGACATCTATGTATTACTAAATGTACATAATTTTGGATTGTTAAAGACATTATCATCACAAAATCACGACTTTCAAGCTGAAATTCATGTGCAGACATTATTAATATACAGACAGACCTCTGAACAACGGCCACTGACGATAACATAAAGAATGATCGTTGTATTGTGATTTTTAACAAAAACGTTTAGAGGCGGCCGTTTTTGCAGGTTCGACTGCATATAATACTTGTTTGAGGTACAGTACCTTAGTTTAACGCCATACTCGATTTAGTGACAATTTCAGGGAATGGCGATGTTAAACCGAGATACGACTGTATATATTTAAGCAACATAAGATGAAGTTAATTTATGTTTTTATTGAATATTTAAACAGAATGATATGAACGATTGAACCTGTTTAACCATTACTACTATTGTCTTGTACAATTATTATATTCATTTAGAGCTCACTTTATAATAATATAATCTATATAAATTTATATTAAGCAAAACAAAATATTGCTGATTAGGAATTTATGCAATCGAACGGCCATTATTTTATGTTTTCGTCAGTGGCCGTTATTCAGAGGTTTGACTTTATTATTTAGTGTATTACTGTATTAAAATTTACTAAATTTAATTATGTTTAATTAGTTTTTATTTTTTTAATTAATAATTTAGCAAAGGCAAACTATTGTTTCTAATATAGAATCTACAGGATTTAATAATAATTTATAAGTTTTATTTGATTAATTTTACCAAATTCTTAAAATAATCTAGAAAATAAATTAAATCAATTTATTATCTCAGAATTAAATTAAGTATCCTTAATGAAGAGAATAATAATATTATTAAATATATTTAGTCAGATTGAGATAATATAAAATAATACAAATGAGATTTACAATTAATTCGTAATGCTTTCTCTAATACGAATCTCTGAACAACGATCACTGATAGAAAACATAAAAAATAGCCGTTGGTTGTAGGTTATTTTCCATACATTTTGTTAAGAAAGAATATTCTGAAAAAATGATCGCTGAGGTGGCCGTTATAGGAGATTCAGCTGTATTTGTAGGGTAAATAGGAGAATACCAAAAATATAATTAGTTAATTTTGATGATACGATGGATAGATTTAGGGCATAAACATTAATATTGATATTTGCCTAAAGTTATTAAAAAAACATAAAATAATCTATTATTAAATACAGTAAAACCTGTCTAAAACGGAAAACGGTGGTATCGTGGTACGGTGGAAAAATGAAAATATTTACAGTAAAACGTGTAAATCGGACTCACACCATATATTTTTTTTCCGGTTCGACAGGTTTTCGTTTTAAACATGTATTTTTTTTTTAACACAGAAAAATGTTCCGTTCCGAAGAATATTTCCCGTTAGGCAGATTTCCATTTTATTAAGCTTCATTTTGAATAGGTTTTACTGTATATAACTTTCTTGCAGTCCATATAAGATAAAACGATAATAATGCATTTCAAAATCCTTACATAGAGCTAACGTTATGTTACAATTATATAGGCCTATATATATATAATAGAACCTCTAATAACAGCAGCTCCTAACAATGGCCACTTTTTCAGGAGCATTTTTCTTCGAAATGAATAGAAAATAACCTCCATACAACGACCACTATTTCTCATCCCATCAATGGCCGTTGTTTAGAAGTTTGACTTCATATATTATTTTCAAGAAGAGTACTGTATAATTTTATTATATTTTATATATTAATATGCTAAATAGATACATTAATAATAGAATTTACTAGAGAAAATACTTCTTTGGGGGAAAGTTGCGTATTTTTGTCTAGGAAATACATTATTTTGTATAGTAAATTATTTATTGTCTGGTGAATTTATTTGTCTACTGAATACCAATGGATTTTGTCTGGTAAACATAACCATTGTCTGTAATATTTTTTTCTACAATTGATTCTTATGATGCTTTAAATTGGCATTTCAGGACTTGTGGAAGACATTTCCGTAAAAAAAAATTAGTACTAAAACTTACCACTATGGCACATTTGGCGCTTTGATTATTACTCTATATGTTTTTTGGTTGAAGACACTTAAAAAGTGTGTTTTTAGAGGGCATGCCACGTGTAGCAGTATCCTCTATATCGCTGAAGTCTGTGTAGCACGAGCATCTTGCACATACAAAATATTTGTTGCTTGCAGCACCAAAAGTGCCACAGCGGTGAGTCTTAGTAATATATATATATATATATTACAGAAATGTCTTCCGCGTATTTTGAAATGCCACCATACCAGATTAGTTTGGATTAGACTGTTAAATATTTTTCTAGACAGCGTTGAATAAAGGTACTTTAATTACGATCACCAGGTACTTGCTAGTGCTTTGTATTGATAAAAAAAATCGTATAACTATTTACTAAAAATTAATTTAAAACATTACAGATAAAAATTATATTTACAAGACAAAAATTCCGAATTCCATAATTAATAAATGGTAATGTTAATAAACTTAATTAGCTAATATCTATTTATTTATTAGGGGAGATCGGGGCAACTTCGGCAGGCGGGGCAAGTTTGTCAAGCGCTTTTTTTTAAAAACAAATTAAAAGGAGACTTTGGTTATAGGTTAGGCAGTTGAGTTTTATTGGTGGCTTGTTGAGTGTAGTGTTTTTATTGTTCTCCAACAAGCGTAGTTGAATTATCAAGCAAATTTTCATTTTCGTTCAATTCCATATAATATTTTTTTTCCATTTATATTGAATTGGCAGGTTTTGTTATAATTCCATGATAACGAAAGTTACTTTTCCTGTTAGAAGGATGTAACTTCAACTTATTCACGTGGCCAGATCGTGGCTTGGCATTCTGTTCTCAGGGTTGTACTTAATGTTTCGAAATCATGACTAGCGGGGTAAGATCGGCAACATAAAGCCACATTAGAAGCAAAGGATAAAAATCAAACAGATGATAAATGAAAACATGTTTGCATTTGTTATTCATGTATATATGTCTTTGAACTTGCATTTCGTTGTAATAATATTAAATGGGTGTTGGATTTGTATTTCTTTGTTTTAATAGTGAATTCCAACTTATACATTGTTAATAACATAATTTTATATACGTGCCTATCTTGCCCCATTACTGTTGCCCCTATACCAGGGGCAACTTTAATAAAAATAATTAAAATAATTACAACTTTACAAAAAGAGAGAAGTTGCCGATCTTGCCCCTATACCCGGGGCAACTTCGTCAATTTCTCTCTTCTTGTAAAGTTGTAATTATTTTAATTATTTTTATTTCCAAACTGATTTTAACCAGTTCTATAGTAAGGTAACATTCCAATAGACAATATGCAAAGCTTTTTTTTCAGTTTACAGCAGTATTTATTACACAAAATTTAAGTAAAGCTTAACATGCCGATCTTGCCCCGATCTCCCCTATTATAAACTAAACTTGAATTTTTCTACTTTTATTTGCCTAAAAGGACTAAAAAATTCTACATTTTTTTGTAGGAATGTACTGTACAGTGCCCTTGTTTATATTTGTATTTAGCATCCCAATAAATTAAATTTAAAATTTAATTTGTACTTTTCTAATGCCAGATAAATATGTTTTAATATAATGATGCTGAGATTATTTAATTAATTATTAATAATACAATATCTAAAATGTCGCATATAATCAGATATTGAACACAAGAATTGTAACAAAGCAATTATTACAGTAGAATGGATTTACTTTGATATTTTTTGTTGATATTTTCTCAAACGAGAAGGAAATGTAGCAGTAAAGCTGGATTGTAAAATCTCGCATCGTCGAATATTATGTCTCTTATTGATTACAGTACTGAGATCTTACGATGCCAAGTTTTAAAATAAGTTACATTACACCTTTATTTAAGAAATGACTCTTCGTGTAATTATAAAATATTAATTATTTAGTCGTTTGTAAATACTTTATCGTCTATTGTATATAATAATGTACATGTAATAAGAGTTTCAGATTAACCGTTATTCTATTTAAAACAAGATTAATCTGGAAAGACGGTGGAGTTCGCAGCGAACGAAAATCGAACTCGGATTCACCTGCATTGGACTGATAAATAAAGCAACATAATACTTAGGCGATTTGCCAATGGGGTGCTGCCCAGGACTTTCTATAAGAAACCGACCCTTTTTAAGTGTTAAACGTGGTCAGGCGTGAACCCGCGACCTATTCAGGAGTTTTACCCATTCAGATAATGTTAGAAGCAAAGTATATTTTCATGTAATCATACGAATATATATGTACTGTACGGTACAAAAATATGTACGTGTGCGCGGATGTGTAATAAGTGTTTAGGCATATGCATAATCTGTATGCTTGTTGTATGTCTATGATTTGTTTGTGTCCGTATACTCATATATGTATATATTAGCATATACTATATCCTTTGTAAATAACAACACTTTCGTATTCTTAACTTAATTTCGTTTACTCAAAAACCTCTGAATTAAATAAAATAAAAGTTCGATATAACATTATTGGGCTATGTGTGTGTGTGTTTAAGGACCTGATATTAAAAAAATCAATTTTGAATTTTATAAACCATAATTATATGTAAATTATTACTGTTTCAGTACTTAAATTTTTACGAATTTAATAAATTTAAATTACCATAAAAAACAGAGAAGAAACACAATCAATTGGTTGGTGTTTTCTTCTCTATGTGTAATTGCCATTTTGGATAGAGTCTCTCAAAAATAAATTACAGACCTATAAACAAAAAAAAATAGACAGCTTATATAAAGAGACTTATAATTTTCTATCGAGTTCAAAACTTTTATTTCCAACTGCCATTTTATCACTAGTTTTGTTACTTAACTTACTTGTAGCTATCCCACTTCAACTCCCATCATTTCCTAGATATAAAGCACTCCATGCAGTCAGGCAGAAGATCCAACAATCCTAGTTAAACTATAATCTGCTCGCAGAAGATATCCATCCCATCTGTCTGTACGCAATTTTAGCGATACTGTTTAATACTAAAAAGCATTATTTATACAATAAAAACCTGTTTACCAGATTTAACTTTCGAAGAAGAGTAGAACAAATGATGGGATTTCAGTTTTATAGTGATATATATATATATATTTTTTTTTTAAATTTTAAGTCTTTTATTTTAAGATTTCCAGGAAAATAAATCTAATGATTATTATACTTTTAGCAATAGATCAAATTCTCTTGAGATTAAATTTTTCGGATTCAATCTTAGAAGGAGAATATACAATTTATTTACTTTGATACGTCAACTGTGTTATATTCAGTAAACAAACACTAAAATTACAGTTTATAGCTAAAAATCCACTTAAAATATCCTATTTTCGTGTAGAAAAGTGTTGTTATTTATATTTTAAAACAGGCTATTTAATTATTAATGATTAACTTTGATTTTACTTTTTAAATTAGAATATTTGTTATACAATGTGCAGATAATTCTTGTAAAATTTTAAACAGTTTCTGTGGAAATAGGATAAACTACTTGAGAGAAAAGATTTTGTATATATGTATAGGCGTGTATTTTGTGCGTTTGTTGATTGAATTTTGCTTAATATCTGAGGATCCTACTCATCAAAAAATTTTGAAATTTGACAGGTATTTTTATATTTGGCCATTGATGCTATTACAATTTGGAAATTATAAGTCAAAGAGGAGGGAAATTAGAGGGATAGGAATCATATCTGGAGTGTGGTCAGAATTAATGAAAATTTTACACGTACGAGTTTTTTGGTTCATTAAAAACAAATTTTGTTGGCATTTACAGGTTTTTAAAAATTTACCCAACCCAAAATCTCCGTTCCTCCTGTTCAAGTGCCAAGAAAGTGCCGCAAGAACTATTGCCAGCTTTTTTCTTAACTATAACAAGGAACATACATTTATATTAAGTGTTTAATAATGGATATTGATAGCAACGCCTTAAAATAAAACAATTTCTTCGTAAATTACAGATGAATTATATACTCCCGAACGTTTGTATACTACAATGGTTACCGATTTGAGACAGACGTGCCCTGTTAAAGACTTGGCATCGATGCTTGCTAAATCGTTTCAATCTCCCATACATCGTTACATAGTGACGTCCATTCCATCCAAACCAGTAAGTACAGTTTTTTTAAATTATTAAAACTCCTCTCGCTATTTCCTTTCTTCTTTCTTTTCTGAATTTTAATACTGAACTCTGCAACGCTTACATCTTTATAATCGTAAAAATTCACTTAATGGTTCCCACAGGTGGTGCAAAAAGGGGCTAACGTTATGTGAGTTCGCTAAAGTTTAAAGTATTTTTTAGGGATTTTTTTAATAGGATTCAATAATTTAAAACTTTACCGTTACTAAAAATAGACAAACCTTTCATCATTCTGTCATTTTTGCACCTGATATGTTTGGACCTTTGCCATCTTTTCTAAAACTTTTACCAAGACCGATCGTTTATAGTTGAAACAACGATTTCTAAATCTTATCCCCCCTTTATAAAAAAAAAAAAAAATGTTTCTTCGAGACTCATATGTCTTTTATTGTTAGGTTCTTTTCTAGTATGAGGGGGAAAAAGATATTCATTTTCTTAAAGAAGATAAATCAGAATTTCAATTGTCCCTCAAGTCATGTGACTGCAGTCAGTAAGCTGTACAACTAAAAGATTTATTCTGTAAAAACTTGTATTTTTCTATACGTTTTTTAAAAATTGAATGAAAATTCTATTTACATATAAACATCGGCTTCACTACACTATTTATATCTGTTAGAAGTTTACAAAATGAAACAATTTTTCAATAAAAAAACTTATTACATTATTCCATTACGTACTTACATACATAAACAGTTTTTTACGTTCTTACAACTTATTTTACATAAATATAAATAATTTAAAAAGTGTTATAAAATATTTTTCGAATAAATAATAATTTACATTAATTATAAATCTAATTTTCTTTAGAATAAGCAAGGAAAATATATTTTACCGTACACTAGATTATACTAAGTACTGTACATTTACAAGCATATAAATACATTCCAGTAATATTTTTAGTATTTTAGTGTACTTAATAATACCTTAAAGTATATTAAGTACAGGCCTACTAAGAAAAGTACATTTATAAGAAAGTATACTTAATAGAATTTATTTAATTTTTATTCCTCGAAAGTTATTAAATTTTATTGTGATTAGATTCTAATTCATAATCACAATATAAGAGATTGTCTATTAATTACATGTACAGTTTTTGGCTGTTATATACCATGATGCATTTTTGTCAAACTTCATCCTTTAATTACGTGCATTGTACAATAGTTTATGACATTGAATAAACGACTTTAAAAAGTTCTGCAAATATTTTTCTAACTGAATACTAAATAGACTTATAAGACCATATTTGTACGCCACTACTACCATTAAAAAAGCCACATATACGACTTCCTTTCACCCCTTATACTACTCGTAGTATAATGAACGACTCTAAGAATTATTCAAATAAATCCTATATTGCAATTATCCAATACAATTGTGAATGTCTTAGAAGCAATGCAGTTCTGTAAAAATATCATACACATACTTTATACGCTCCTGTAAATTATTTTATACAAATATAGAAAAACCTATTTAAGCCGGAATCTCACGATACCAAATATTTTTCCTGTTTGACAGATTTCTGTTTTGAACAGGTTTTTTTTTAACAGAAAAATCATTGCTATCCGAAGAATTTTTCCGTCTAGACAGGTTTCCGTTTCGTACAGGTTTTATTTTACAAACAATTTAAATTTATTGTAAATATAATTTTCTATCCAATAAAGAAAATACACATCGCAAAACTTCTTTATTATTCCATGAAAATCATTATTGTGATTTTTTGCTTACGCAGGTCTTACGTCTTCCATTTTCAAAATCGTTGATCTTTGTTTTTTTTTTCTTTTTTTTTAAAAAGGGAGAAATTTATCGAACCGTCTACTACTGTAGCGATAAATCACGCTCTGTTCGGAATATAATTCTGTAGTAGAGTTTATAGCAATGTTGCTATATCCGGAATCATTAGATACAGGCTGCAATGTATACAAAATGTTTCAAGTCTTATCTTTGTGATAAAATATCAAGTCATCAAGTTAAATAACTGAACGCAGAATATCCAACTATACTTAGATAAATACGTAATTATATTTTTATTGCTTTAGGGATCGACAATTTATGCCTTTTATTAACCAACTTTATAATCATTAATTTCGTTGAAGTCCAAGTAAGTAATGCGTTTGTCACCGTAACTTTTATAAAATAGGATCGTAACGGAAGAATTGCTTCTGTAATACTTAAGATTACAATGGAGATTTTCTCATTTTTTTAACATTAAAATGTTCCCAATTCTCTAATTTACAGTCGTGTTTATAAACTTATAATAATGCCTCAAAACTTTAGAAATTAGACACCTACATACATTTATATGTAGAAAATATGTAAATAAAGCTACGCGGAAGTAAGGTATAAAAAAATAATTTTATAGAGGAATGTATAAAATAGCGTCATAAAAACAAAAAAAAAAAAAAACGTAGAAAATTACATTCGAACATTTTCTTATTTATTTACATAATTATGCAAAAGCTGTGATGCGTATGTAATTGTAATATATATGGTGCACGCACTCCCCACTTTTATAAAGGGATTTCGAGGGATGTAAATGGTATTTAAGGGGTGAAATTGTTAATAAAGTATAATTAATATAAAATAAATAGTGATTAATTTATAACACACTCCAATGGAAACGTGAGAAAAGTGCCTCTGAGATTCGAAGTAATGTAGTGTGTGTATACAGGGTGTACCATAAGTCACGCACCATAAATGTTCGATGTGATTGCTTCGGCCTCTGTGAATTACTAAATATGCGATCGATTCTGCATCATAAAGGTCATTTTTTATCACAAAATCACGCGACTTTCAAACTTGTGTGTATATCCCGTTGTTTTATATAGTATAATTCTTATCGTTCGAGTTCCTTCAGTTCGATTTAGTGCCAATTTCGAAAGGTGGTGCTATATCGAGGTTTCACTGTATGTAAAAAAATAATAAGCTTTATATAGAATAAATATATTTTAAAAATAATTACATCAGAATGAGTGTAATTACGAGGAAAATTATTTGCAAAGAAACAGTCAGACAGAAAGAACGTTTACAGAAAATTATGCAAGAAATAATTACGTTTGAAAATAATATTTATATGTTTTAAAAAATCATTTTCACTCTGATTATTGATTTTTGAACGATAGAGGAATTCATTATTTGCATAAAACTAGTATAGATCTTACGTCTAAGAAGTTTGACGTTTCTAAATATATTCATGAAATCTCTCGATATTCGCAAATGTAATTGATACCATGAAATATTTTAAATAAAATATATTTCATTCTTATTCAAATCTACATTTTTCAAAGTATAATTTTAATAATATCCAATTTATTTTTGTATGCAAATGTCATCTTGAAATCCTTTACATTTACGGATTTCAATTCATCAATTAATTAAAATTATTTATTTTACTGTTTATTAAGAAAACATTATTTAAATTTTTCTGCTTATTTTAAGCAATATTTAAGAATATTTTAAATGAAAGAATACTATCCGTGAATTTATAAATGTGTGAGTTTGCATTCCGAAAGGGCTTGTCATCACCATATCACGTGACTTTCAAACACTCAAACTTCTATGCAGACCTTGTTGTTTTACATAACTGTTATTGTTTCAGCTCCTTCTATGTAGCATCACGTTCGATTTAATGTTAACTTCGATATATTGGGGCTATATCGAGTTTGAAGTGAAAATTTATCTGTCAAAACTTGAAAACTTGGAAAACATAATTGAAATTCTGAAAGGTTAAGCTAGGCATCGTCTATAAATTACGTAAAGCTATCCATTTTTATACTTTTCAACTGCCATTTCATCCTCGTGACGCTCAGTAACGCTAGCGCACATATACGTTCTGAAAATACGTAACGCGTCGACAATTTTTAATTGTACAGTACTAAGAAATAATACACAGTACGGGAATATCGTACGTTACATTATTTTATTAATTACACCTTTAACGTATAAAGCTGTGATGTAAACGGTACAGTTCGCTAATCGACATTTCAGAAACTTTTGTTACTTAGCATTACGTAACGTTTTTGTAAAACCCTACTCCTTTGTAACGCATCATAACGATTCCTGCATACTCACCCTCTCATATATGTGTTACGTAATTTTCGACAGCCCCTTGAGTAAAAGAAATTGTAACGATATGTGTGTAATATTTAACTACAGACCTCGTATTCTTTCTCTTCTATCTATATTTTAGTGAAGGAGAGAAAAAAACAGAGCAAAGGTTAACGACATTTTTCTCTATTTCAGGTGAGAGTATACGATTATAACTCACGCTACAGCTTTCACATGTGGGAAGCGATAGCATTCCTCGACCAATTGGAGCATTTTTTAAAAGAACCAACCGCAGAAGATTACGCTTTCAGAGACTCCATCCAAAATGCTGTAACATCATTCGTCCGCAGTGGAGGAGTAACTGCAACCAGCGGATGGTGCAGTTATCCGGATTGCATAGCCCTGATATCAAATAACATCACTTACGTTGAAAGTTACCAAAGAAGACAATGTAAATTTTGGTCTTCTCAAGGATTAACCGATTACGCATGGGTCAGTTAACTGATTCTACGTTAAAAAAAAAAAAACACATTTTAATTGGTGTTTGGGATTTTGATCGTGCATGTGTATCGAATGAGGTTTATAAATTCATCCAAGTTTGTAGAATATATATATATATTTCTGACTCCCTCCTACCGACTCGATGTTTTAAAATGGAAAAAAAGATTTTAAACCGAATAATTGGGTCAAAATCTTGTTTTTTTATTGTTTTACTGGTAAATGGTGTCAACCAGCAGGCCGTCGAGAGCTTGTATGCGACTTGGGTGTAGAGCGGGCTCCTTTTGCTCTTTAGAGGGCCTTATTTATCTTTTTTTAAACAAATGAAATACGTAGAATGTTTCTTTATTAATAAAAAGCAGTCTTGACGATTTTATTTTATATTGGTAATAAAATAACGTTAATTTATAGGGGTAGGAACTATTACGGGTTTTTCACTTTTTTCTGGGAATCGGGAAAAATCCCCAGCTCCTTCCTCTCGACGGCCTCGTCAACCAGTACATACATGCTTTACCTTCGAATTATATAAATCAATAAAAAAATAAATAAAGGAATTATAGGATTAGAATTAATAAATCACCCCTTGAAATTTATACAATAAAAACCTGTTTACCAGATTTAACTTTCGAAGAAGAGTAGAACAAATGATGGGATTTCAGTTTTATAGTGATATATATATATATAAATAGATAAATAAATTTTGCTTTTTTATATAAAAAATTGCTATTTAACTTAAAATTTATTCGAGAAATTTGGCAAAGTTCCCGCGAATGAGTTCATTTTCTTGACGAACGGTTACATTCCTGTTAACATTCTAACTGAATTTTTAATTTTAATGTATTATGTAAGTACGTGGTCGAAAGAAGGATTACTATGGGAATGGATGTGCTTTACGCTGTGTACTGAGGATTTAAATAGGATCTAGAAAAGGAAGTTCGTGTGTAGGAGACCAAGGATTATATCTGTTGGGGATTTCAAGAGATAAGGAAAACAAGAGGCATTTAATAGACTTTATTTCTTTTTCAGTTTCATAATTTATATTTTTCGTTTAAAAATGTAAAAAAAAACACAAAAATTTTTATTTAAACAGTTTTTGTGTTTTAGTTACAAATTTTTGTGTTTTAAAAAAGTTTTTATAAAATAAGATAAAGTTCATATTTAAGAGATTTTTAAAACTCTTTTTGCCCTGTGGGTACTAAGAAAACCTTTATTAAAGCCTATTGTGGGTTCAATCAGACCCACAATAAGGCGGTCGGGTGGGAAAGAAGGGGGCTCAACAATTGCAGGACAGACTGTAATGGATTTATTCGTTAGATTTGCTGTATTTCTGAGCTATAACATATAACAGCATTTTTCCCTTCTTATCAAATAAAGATACATGTAAAAATGTGAGAACGTAAGCTATAGACTCATAACGAGAGACCCCAAGCTGCAGCTTATTTAGCTTATTGTGCAAATCCGGCCCTAGGGACAAACCACCACCCGAAAAATTCCTGGGGTTTTTCGACCGCTCGAATTCGATCCCGGATCCCCAGAGAGATAAACTGAAGCCTTAACCACTTCGGTCGTGAAATAAATATATTAATTTGTACCAGTCATGTAATTTATTATAGAATTTGGCGTTTTTATGTAAGAACTGTATCGGTTATTTGATGTATTTATATATAAATTATCGATTCAAAGCGTTATTAATAAGAACTTCTAGCATCTCTACATACACTTTTTACACAGCTGTTGAAACATTTTATTAATATTATAAGCGAGAACGATTATCAATATTAATAGTAACTCCAATAAATGTGCTAAATATACTTTAGATATTTTCTGGGTCATTTATTACGTTAGAGATGCCAACAATTAAATTTATTGTGCTATTTTTTCGTGATTTATATTAATTAAATCTATAAATAGTATTATTAAAGATTTTAAAAGGGATGATACGGTTATATTATTTTATATTTTTCAACATACAGTACATAATAGTATTTATATATAAATTAACTCTATGACTACAAGGAGATAGGAGGGACACATGATGAAGACTCGTAATCTTAGAAACCGTCTTTGTTTCATGGGATAAGGAAATGCAACATCAGTGCACTTTGCAAACTGGGGAGGCTTCTAGGAGGAAAACAGGCCCTATTTAGGTGTTAGACACACGAAGAAAACCCAGAAGACTCCTCTTAGCCAGAGAGTTGGGGAGGACTTCTATGGAAAACTGGCCTCTATTTATATATTAAACAAGTTAAGAAAACCCGGAAAATTCCACGTTGTCAGTCCATTAATTAGATGCGAACCCAAGAGTCAGTATGCAGTCACTGGTGGGTTCGTATTAATTCGAAGTTATAATTTTCAAAATAAATTCAAAGACAATATTAATATCAAAATGTTATTAAACTATACTAATACGAAATAACTTAAAAACACAATTTTACTTTAATAACTACCCATAAAGGTGCAATTTATCTTCCTCAAATACCATCAAACAACACAATTTTATAACATAGTAATTGGTCTATAAACCATAATAAAAGGTTAAAACATACAATTCTAAAGACATAAATTATGTTAATACGTAGTAAAAACATTTTATAATATTTCTTAATCCAATAAAACGGGAGAATAACATAAATCCATCTTAACTCAAACACATCTATTACATAAGCGTTAAAGAAGATACAAACTAAAAAAAGTTCTTCATAATATAAAAAATTCAAGAAAAGTTGTATAAACTTTTAAAGCAAGAAACAATCGTTAAAAAAGGAAACTCATGGCATCTGAGTTTAAACCAACAAATGAAAATCCCAGCGGGATGGTGCTGACGGTTGACAACACAGTAAATAATTACGTGTTGGCAATTCCCAAATGGGGTTGGAGGTCGCACCTTTTAATTAATTCTTTATTTTACTGTGAACAATAGTGTTTCTATACTGTGTCAATGATAAAGGAGAAGCGCCAATATACTATATTGATAATGTGAATTATTAATGAAGACACTAATTTAGTTTAGAGTCAGATAATAAAATAAAAATCGTGTCTAGTCTGATAAGATACGTCGAAGTCATTTAGAGATTAATTAATAACTTTTCAAGCTTTAATTCATCTTTCATTCCTAAATATTGATTTAAGAGTTAATTATAAACTCTACACTTGTCTTATTTGTTTGTATGTTTAATTAATTATGAATGAATTTTGTGAAATTGAGCGCAGCTCAATTTAATGTTTCCAATTCAGATAATGTCTTAAGAATGTTTCTCAGTTGAATACAGAATTTCATGTTTTGTTCTTCCATGTTAAAGTTTTAAATATTAATTTATAAATAAAATTAATGTTTTAAAATTTAAAATAATTTATATAATATAATATATTTTTAGAAAATTGTTTGAATTCTTCACTCAATTTAAACTCATTTAAATCTTTGAATTTAAGTTCAAACAGTTTGAATTATTTAAGAGAGGAAAATCCTTTAAAAATTTATAAAAATTTAATTTTTAAAATGGGTTTCAGTTGTTTGTTTTAGTGTTTAAATTATTTATATTTTATTTTGAAATGTTTTTATAAATAATTTTAAAGATTTTTAGCTTAGCTCAGGGAGCTTATCTTATAGATCAGGGATGGCCAACACGTAGACCGCGGTCGACCGGCCGACTGCAAACTTTAGATTCGCGGGCTACTTTTGAAAGTAGCCCGCGAATCTAAAGTTGAACAATTTGCTTTCACTTAAATTAATGTTTAAAAATCTTAATTCGATAATTTATTCTTACAATAATAGACTGTGCAAGGTACCCATAGTGTTTGTATTTATCCCTATGAACAATGCAAATGAATGTTAACGCATGCGCATATAAAAATCCTAAAATTGTTTGCCCATATTCATAGTTGCCCGCAGATTATATTTTACCAAAAAAGTAGCCCCTAAGGGATAAAAGTTTGGCCACACCTGTTACAGATTATTGGTTTCCCTTAGAGAAATTTAACTCTAAATAGTCTTTTATATAGACACTTAATTATTAATTTTTATATTTTATACAATAAAAATATAATTTAAAACATGAGAGATCAAAAGGCCCAGATAGAGGGGTCCAGCAGGACTATTTGACTCGATTCCTAGACACAGAGGCCCTAAATATAAGAATTGTGATATGAAAATGATATAAATTAAAGTTTCTTTTGATAAATTTATTTTTATTTTTGTTTACTTTATATATTTGTATAGCTTTCGATGAAGAACAAGACCCAAATTTATGATTCTAGTTTCATTTTTATTTTTATTACACCTTGGACACACGAAACAAAAATATAGAAATTAATTTATATCCAATTTTTAAAAATAATTTTATAAATATCATTAAAAGTTTTAAATATATTTAGATACAATTTTAACTAATTAAATTCTCCTATTTAATAATAAAACAAAATTAGTTTATAATAAGAACTGGTTATAAGAGATTGGCGTGGATTTAAAGTCTTATATTTTTATTTTCTAAAAATCCGCTTCAAATTACTCTCACAAAGTTTTATAAACAATATTATGGATTATCATACGTTTAGTTTTAAATTTAATTAGTTTAATAAAAAAAATAGTATAAGGTTACAACGTTTTCAGCAACAAAGAGAACACATTTGTCCTCTTTTTGTTGATAGAAAATGCCTTCTGTTTTCTTTAAAAAAGAGGACAGAGGTTATTTTCTAGTTCTTTAAATCTGTCTTCTGTTCAAAAATCTTAATAGTAATTATAAAAAATTTAAAAAAACTGATGTTTCATGTAATTAAACACGTTTCGAAATTTATTCTATTATATTTTTTAGTTTATCTACCTCATAAAACGAATGAATAATGAAAAATATTAGTTAGATACGAAAAATGCTTAATTTAACTTCCACTCAATTGTTGATTACTGAATATAAATATGAAATATTTGCAAATTTTAGTAAATTATGTTTTTAATATCGATATCTAATGGTATTTACAGCATTATGAATGTGTTATTTAAAATGTATAACGAGCAACCAAAACTAAATGATCTGTGCTTTTCATTCATCATGACCACGTGTTAAGCACGCAACTTTTACTTTTAATTCGTCAGCTAGTTTACAGTTTTTCTTTAATGACATTGTGCTTTATTCTTAGTTACGAAGCTAATTATTAAATTATGCAGTTGCTTCGAATAACAGAAATAAAATATTCAGAAATTATATGAAGTAAATATTTGGATATAAGATAATAGCAATTTTAATGGTACTGAATGAGTTATAATAGCATCTTTAAAGTACAGGCGGCTCAATAATCAGTTAACCGTGTTTTATTTTACTCGCGAATAATGAATCGTAAACTAGTTTAAAACAATGTATAGCGGAGTATCAAAATTGCTACAATTCTCTATTTAATAAGCAATAATTAATGCTTATTCTGTATCAATAACTAATATTAATTAGAAGGCCGGATGGCCGAGGCAGTTACGATTGAATTGGATTGATGACATATGTTAACGCAAGCCCCTTGATGGGAGGCACCCACTTTTGTATGGATGATTTGCCAAGAAGAATGCTTTCCTGGAAAACTTACTATGGGAAACTGGCCCTTAGATGTATATGTGAAAAAAAAAATCCCTGATAAACTGCACATGGCCAGTTGTTGGTCAAATGCGAACCAGTGTTCGTCGAATCCGGAAGGGTCGAAATATCCCAGGAAATTTTTCATGGTCGGTACGTTATGGATTCGGTCGCCCCATTGTGGGCCGAGCTGAGTCCATAACGGACTTGATAAAGGGCCATCTTAGTTTCCAAAAAGCGAAAAGAGTAATAAAAAAACGCTGTTATTAGTTAATTAATTAATCAATGTTTGCCTTTTTTATAATAAGTTGTAGTCACTTTGATGAAAAATTGTAATTTAAACTTTATAACGATTAACAGACTTTTGGGACACCGTATATTTAGCAAAGTTCGTATTTAAATCTCTAATTTGACTATTATTATAAGAACGAAAGCAAGTTAATTAGCAAATTCTACTTTTTTCTTAAATCAGCGATGTTGACAGCTTATTTTATTAGTAATTTACAGAAGATGATTGAAATTATGAGTGATAGTTATACAAACTTATTATAAAAAAAAGTCCCGAATGTTTGAATTTCTTCTTGATACTAATTTAAGTTACAAAAAAGGACATGTCAGAGAAATAATGACGTTTTTAATGTTTCTCTCAGAGCCAGATTTATGTCTAAACTAAACGAAATATCTTAGGGCCTCATATTACGAGGGCCCTCGTTTCCTCGTGCATTATTATTTGATGAAGGAAGAAGGGCCTTTTGTATATTGTCAGCTTAGAACCACAACAAATTTAAATCTCTGGTTCCTCTATAAATATCATAAAGAAATTATTCTGTGAATTATTTTAAATTCAATTACTTAAAGTATATTCATGCACAATTGGAGTATATTAAACAACCCGCCGTCTTCCAGTATAATTCTGTAAAAAGTAAAAATTGCTGTTATAGATTTAGATCTAATTTTAAGCTATATTTACGATTTAAGAAATTTCGTTCGTCAAATGAATTAAATTAAACTAAGTCAAATCACCTACGAGATATATGTTAATCTAGGAAGCAGCTGCAATAGTTTCTCTCACCCCCACTTCTATAAAGTCATGCAAAACCAGGATTACAACAAATTTATTCCACTTAATTATATGGAAGGAAGCTATCAAATAAATTTCAATTTTAAATATTTGACTAAAGTCGTAAAATTGTGTAAGATTCCTATTTTACTATCCAATTTAGGTAAATAGGATTGAAGGAAACTAATTAACAAGCTGATGGGGCGGATCCGGAAAATGCTTTTGTTAAGAAAATAGATTGTAGATAAGGCGAAAAAACTTGTAAGGCAAACATGAATAATTCAAGATAAAAAACAATGATAACGTCTGCAACAACATCTGATTTGCATCAACCTGTCAGACCCGCTTTCATTCCTACAGAAATGCCCAAACTGCTTATCGAAATCAAATCTGACGAACACAAACTCTGTATCGATCTTTCCATTCGGAAGAGGACCAAAGCCGGAATGCTTCCATAGAAATCTCGCCACTTCACAAGCAAACTTTTCCTTCCCCCCTTTGCAGAAGAAGCGCCATTTACAAAAGGAAAAGTATCTTACGATGAAAAAGATGAGATCCGTTATATAGAATGTCACTTTCCTTTTCTTTTACTTTCTTTTTTATAAACGGAATTTCTCGATTTTTCTGCTCCCCATTATTATAGATCTATACTTTCTCCCCTTTACATTTTTTTTTCTTTTCTTTTTTTAAAGGAGTTTCCGATTTTCTGCTACCGCGCCATTTTGTAAAATTCAACGCTATCGCGCTCGTATTTATTTTTTCTAAAACAGGGGTTTTCCTAAATTTTATCAAACTTGACCCATTCATTATTCATGTAGAATGTAGTTTGCTTCTCCTTTCAATATCTCGCGTTTTTAATTTCCCTTTTCTCCAATCTTTTTTTCTTTAAATAAAACGTTTCCTGTCCTATCTCTCTCCCACTTCTTCGCTCCTAAAAAAAACGATCTCCATCCCTCTATCTGCTTCTAAAATGATTCACTTCCTATCTACTTCTTTATAAAATATATTTATTCTTCTCTATTTTTGCTTACTAAAGTTTTCTTTTTTTTGTTTTCTCTTCCAAAATACAGGACCTTACTGCACTAATATAATGATTCCATTTACATGTCCGAGAACAAACAAGACGTTCCATTGGATTTTTTAAAAGTCTTTCTAGAACTAAATAGGTGTTATCTGGAAATTACATTCCCAATTTGGGGGAAATGATACTTATCTTTTTTTTAAAGCGTTAATGTTTTTATCAAAATAACAAAACCTTAGAAATCGTTAATGACTGGCGGATTGTCTTTTTTTCTGCTTGTGGTGGGATGTCAAAATGACCTTCTTTATCACTTTCACATAAAAAAAGTGCACTTCTTGATGATTTTTTCTTATCCTCAGATAAAGTTTTTCTACAGATATCCTCTAATTAACTCAACAAATGGCCAATTTCATCTATTCTTATCATTCGTTCATCTGCGGGTTCGAAAACACTCGAGGATCTCGCACTCTGAAGTGTGGCACATAGAAGAAGTTTAAATCGAATCACGTAGGATTTTAAAGATACAAGAAGCTCTTATCACTTAATAATTTATTTACAAAACTCCTGAGATCCATTTACAGTTATTAACCTTATATATATTTATCTATATATATATATAAGTTTTAGGGGAATAAACCGTTCAAACTACAAACACGTCGCAAATTATATTAGGTAATTACGTTACTAAGTTTTGTATTTTTATATTTTAGAGCATAAAAATTTCATTTTTAAGCATCCAAAGAGGTAAAAAGTGTTAAAACATGTATAGATTTGTAATGGATGATGAATTTTAGAGAAGGAAAAATCGAGTGATGCTTCAAACCCCTCTCGAGGGGGTGCTCGACTATAATTATCAAAATTTGAAGCAATTTTAGATTATCGCCAGAGATTAGCTAATGGTTTGCCATTTTTGTGACCTTAGTGAGAGAAGAAGGTTTTTGAAGCGATTAAGAGCGATCGAAGTTACACAATGTTCTTTCAAGATGGCGCGTTGCCGGGCAACCGTACCATTTCGACTCGTTTTGCTATCAGCCATGCAATCTGCTCCAGATTACTTCTGATTATAGAAATGATTAATGGAAGCGGGAGATTGCTTGCAAACAGTTGATTGAAAAGACCGCATCTCTCCGTCGGCCGATTGATAATAAAGAAAAAATAAATAAATAAAAAGAAGTGCTCAGATTGATCTCAGCTAAGCATTTTCCTAAAATCTTGATAGCAAAGAAGAAAGTGATAAATTTTGCACAACAAAACATTTACTGAAATTTTATTTGAATAATAATAATAATAGAAATGTAAATTTTTTTATTTTTTATTTTTTAGTACAAAAAATTGCTTGTTGAGTGTTTACTTCACTTTTTTTTTGTAAATTATTTTATTAGTTAAAATATTAAATTTCACTTAAGCTGTTTATGGCAGAAAGTATGAAAAATTTGATCCAGATTAGTTAAAGTGTTTTGGAGTTACTCGGGATATAAACAAAGGGAAGGGGTGTCCATGTTTTGTGGGAACTTACATTTTCCTAAGGTTTCCTAGAGAGTTTCTAGAGGCTCCTAACTATAAAAAGTTTGGTGTAGATCGGTCAAAGAGTTAAAAGTGCCTAGAATAACAGATATGTACACATTATATATATATAATTTCTGCATTATATTTATAATCACTTCAGAGCAACGATACCGAAACGATGATAATTTTCACTAAATATTTCATTTCTTTGCCTTCGTTTTAGTAAATATTTATTTTTAGTCTATATTTATAGTATTATTGTATGTATTTAGTCCATTTAATTCGCACAAAAAGCAAGAAACAGGCGCATTATATGAAATATTTGAACAAACTATTTCAAATTCAAACACGTTTAAAGCACTCTACAAATTTGTTTATAGACTAGCGGAATGGGTATTTCTGATAATGCATCGGCATGGAATTTAAATCCTAGTGTGTATGCTTCATATTCACATAAAAATATATTGATCTTAAATAGAAACAATAAGCACGTAATTCAAAATGGTGGACGAAGATGGATTCAATTCTCATCTTAATAAAATACATTTTTTTCTTTCTTTAATCAAACATTTATAGTTTAAACTTTGTTTATTAATTACAATATTTTATTTATTTATTATAATAATACCGATTAATGTTGAAATTTAGCTATTTAATCATTTATTCTAGCTGAGCAACAGAAAAAGTTTCAGAACAGATTTTCCATTAAATTCATATTCTGAATATGTCTTCATAGGAGACTGCAAGGATTCAAATATGAATGTGAGCCACTATAAAATCTAAATTTTCTAGTGGATCACATTCATATTTCAATACACTCATCTCATAAAAATACACTCCAGAATAAGGGTTGCTATGGTGTAGAATATGTATTTTTAAGACTTGTAAAGGATACAGTAGAATAAACCTTTATCATCATTCAGTATTTAGAGCCTTCAAACAGTATTCGTAACCTTCATATACTACTCGAATACTTTATATACTGTAGTATTCGGAGTCTCTATACAGTATTCAGGTATCCATAAGAGCAAATTCTTCGTCATGGTACCCATATTTTGGAATATACCTTCATAAGAGACTGAAAGACCCATAATAAGCCAATGTTTTTGAATGATACTAAAAAGCCCATCCATTTATAAATATGTTTTTAGTCGGAATTTAAAATAAGAATTTTATTCGATTATAAGCATAATTGTTAAAATTAGTGCTGGAAATCCAAGAAAACTTCATAATTACATAATCATTTACTAATTTTAGAATGACTTAAAATAAAATAATGCAAAAAAAGGTTCTAATTTAATATTGAGCATGATTGGACACTTTAAACATCATTAGAGTTCCTTATGAAGGCTAGGGGGAAGAGAAACAATCAAATTGATTACATATCATTTTTGATAAATGATTATAATTTTATGATTAAATATTATTATAAACTGTAACTGTAGTTATAATGAAGATCGTTACACATAACAGATTGCGTTCATTCGACTGAAGTTATAATAATTTCGCATTTATAAACTGCATTGGATTGATGGAAGAAGGCAGCGCAACACATAAAGAGGCACGCACTAATAGAGGAGCATAACCTAATATAACAGGGACAACCTAAATAGGAGTAAACTGAGGATATAAAAATAACCTAACCTAACGTAGGATAACTTAAATAAGGACAAACTAAGGGTATAAGGTGAACAGTAAATTGAGAGAACAGTTTGTACCTATTTAGATATTAGACACGTGAAAATACTCAGAAAACCCCACAAGGTTAGCCCGTTGGTGAGGTGCGAACCCGTGATCAACTACTTGTGTTTAGCAGTTTTATCCGCGTGGCCTCTGATGGGCGCATTTATAAACTGTGCGAAGAATTCTCGTTACTCCATTTTATGTAATAAAATTTATGAATTGCAACTAGAAAAATGTAATTCTTATATATATTGAATACATAAATATGAAATATTCAATTCTTTCGATTTTTATCAACAAAAAGTGTAATAGAGAGAAAACAAACACAGTTTTATAAAAAAAAAACTAGCGCAAAATGAAAGAAAAACAAGTATATAGACTAATATATCACGCAAGCATTGGTTGATAAATTGATTGCTAATCTATGGTTTCGATATGAAAGTTTGCAAAATATTATTTTTTTCTTGTTTAGAAAATAGAAAAGAAAGGGAAAAAAGAAAGATTGAATATTATTTTTCTTCTCATTTTTTAAAAATTTTACATTAAATTTCGATCAATTTTTTCGTTCTCTTGTAACGTTTACTTAATTAAAATAATGATGTAAAAATTTTAAGTTTATGAGTGTAAAATATATTTAAATAAAGAAATTTTTTGTTTGAATAGTTTAAAAAATTAAATAAAATATATAAAAGCAATTAAAGTTTAAAATCTTTTAACGATTTTCGCAACAGGAAGACGATCATTTGTCAGATCAACGTTTCTTTTAATGCAATTTCTTGAGAAATTACTCTTTTTAGTTAAACAATTTTTATTTTAAAATTTAATTAAGTATATTCAAATTCGATTTTACTTGAAGCTGCGTAAAATTATTTAAATTTGTTTAAAGTCTTTCTAATTCTTGCTTACTTTATACACGAAACCATTCCTCCTTACAATGAAACAAATTAGATTTTATTTAATTTTGTCTTGCAAAGGATGAAAAATTACTTTATTTACTACTCGAAACTACAAAATTTATGTTAAATTAAAATATTATGAGAAATATGAAGAAAAATAAATAAAAATCCTAATAAATTTTACTGAACTTTAACAACTTTCTCTGTTTGTGATGAAAGATCAATATTCTCTTTATAGTGTTTAAAGTTATATCATAGTTAAAACATTAAAGTTATGCTATTGAAGCTCGACTCTGCTTAAAGGAATTGTATAAAATTATTTAAATTTATGTAAAACCTTCTAATTCACGTTTACGTCGTACAAATATCTGAAGAAATCATTCTTTGTTATGCTGAAAAAAGGTATATTTTATCTAATTTCGGTGTCAGAAAAGTAAAAATAAATGGATTAATTTATTAAAATCTTTATGATAAAATTAAAATATTATGACAAACATATATAAAAAAATAAAAAAATCCAGATAAATCAACTAAACATTAGCATCTTTCTTTGCTTTGTTTGTTAAGAAAGATCAATATCCTGTAGCAGTAATGCTTATATATCGGAGTGTACAGTTTAATATACTTATTTGTTAGATAATTTTGATTGCTATCATCGAAATTTAAAATGAAAGTTGTACTTAATTAATCTTACTTAATTATCGATAGATTATCAGAATTCCTATTTGGTTCGATGGCATGGAAACGGGATTTTTCTTCAGCTGTTTCTGTGTTCCTTCCACACCATTAAGTACGATTACGTCACCGCATCTCTTACAAGACGGAATCAAACCATGCGTCAGATTGAGTTAAGGTTCAGTCTGTCAATGTTAACATACATTCTTGGTATTTTCAATTTAATTACAAAGAAAACTGTAAAAAGTAAAAGGCAAATTTACAAATGAGAAATTTACAAATATTCTTAATTTCTTTAAATTCCCAAATTTTTTTATTTCACAATTTTCTTTAATATCCCCAAATTTAAAGTGAAAAATTTATAAATATTGTATCCCCAAATTTCTTTAATATCCTCAAATTTTTCATTCCTCCAAATTTCTTTAATATCACCCGAAATATTCCAAAATTTCTTACATCGTGCAAATATCCCAATTTTGTATAATATTCCCGAAATTTCTTAAATGTCTCCCTGAATTTCCAAATGGAAAATTTATAAATTTTCCATTTGTGAATTTGTCAATTGAAATTTGATTTTTCTTTCGTTTAAATCTAAAAAAATTAGTTTCGATAAATGCTTCTTTAACTTCCGAAAACGGATATAAGAAATGATATTATGTGACGTTAAGGAATCAATAAAAAGTTTAGGAAAGAACTGAGTTTTTTTTCTTGAAAAAATCGAGCTTTAAAAATAAAAGAAAAGGTTTAACAACAACTTGTAAATAGAAAGAACAAATTCGATTAGTTGATCCGTAAGTGAATAGGTTGACTTGTGGCATTAAAAAATACAAAAAAATTGTTTTTTTAAGAAAAAATACTATATATCGATTTAAGTTGATCGATAATTTCCGTTATATTCATTTAAAAAATCATTTTAGTTTTTAGAATATAAATATAAAGCTACTGTCAAATCTCTGAACGGCGACCGCTGAGAGGGACGTAAAAACTAGGCGTTGTTCGGAAGTTATTTTGTATGCAAATTTATTCAAAAAAGTGTCCTCTGTTTAGAGGTGGCCGTTGCTTAAAGGTTATTCTTTATGCATTTTGTTCAAAAATGTAGTCGTTGTTGGGAAGTGGCCTTTATTGGAGGTTTAAAAATGACACGAAACCATGTCTGGGTTGATGGTTACATATGGTGAAAAAATTGACTTTAAAATACCAGAAAGACCCTATTTCTAGAATATAATCTTTTCTAAACAGTCGAAAAATAATTTAATCATAAATTGAATATTAAAATTATTTAAAAAGTTAATTGATTAAGTTTCCGTTAAATTTGATTAAAATCTATTTTTCTCAAGTTAAAATGCAATCAACTAAATAAGAGAGATAAAAAGTAATTTTCTATTCGTGGTCTGTTTTGTATTATCTTAAATTCGTTTAAAACAGAATTTTCCTTAAAAAGTTTTCGAGAAAAATGTCGATATTAAAAGTTATCAATACATTCACCTCTATATCGATTGATTTCTAACATCAATGTGAAAAAAATGCTATTAGCATCCGTCTGACTGTCTAGCTATATAAACAAATTTAAACTGACGAACAGAGTTTATTAACAAAAACAGAACTGCCCAAAAGTCAATTAACCATGATTTTTCAAAACCACTGAATACTGGTAATTCGTTGCGAGTTCGACAAAAAGTCAATCTTTACACCACTCGAATTACACATTCGCAATCTGTGAATGTGTAATTCGAGTATCGAAATTTGTTAAGTACAAATGCATATGAATAAAACAGCGTTTCAATCTAACAAGGTCCACCAGTGGATAAAAGTGACTGAGTGGATAAAACCACTGAATACTGGTAATTTGTCGCGTGTTCGTGTCCTACAAAAGACTGGCCACGTAGAGTTTTCCGGGTTTTCTTCACGTCTTTCCAAGAAGCGTTGCAATCGCCTGCAAGTCCCTTAATACCAGTATTGCAATTGCTAACTGACTTTTGGACCACCCTATGCGTGGAAACCTTTTACAATCAGCTACGAACGAACATTTAAAACATATTTTTCCATAAAAAGTTATTTATTAAATTTTAACAAAATTTTATTTAACTTATGAAATTTTAACGACAATTTAACTATAATTTTCATTTTTTCATTAATAAATCAAATTTTTGTACAGAATAACAATTAAAAATTTATATTATTGGAAAAGTTTTATGGCACAATTATAATGTCTAGACGTTTAATTTTACTTTTATATTTCAGAACATATTTCTTGTTTTAAAATGCGCTCACTTGACATTAAATATACACTTGAGTTTTACTAATGCATCCTTTTTATTGAATACAGTAGATTCTTACTAATCCGGCCATTCTTTCCACGGAGGGGTTGTCGTATTTGCGAGAGTCTAATGTATTATAGAATAATGATTATAGAAAATGTAATTCTAGGATATAACTGTAAGAATCATAAAGATAATTTTGAAATTATTTAAAAAGCTCAGGATAGAACTTACGAGATAAAGCAATGCAACACTTTGGAAATTTGGAAAAAGGCTTTATGGAAAACTGGCCCCTATTTAGGTGTCAGACGTAAAAACACGAAAAATTTTGTCAGCACGAATCCGCAAACAGTGGTCAGTAATTTTATCCACTCGGCCACTGGTGGGCTTCAAGAGGTTCAAACATATCTTAGATTAAAAAAAAAAAAAAAACAAGTTTTCCTGTTCATCTTAAACATCTTGCCAGATATTTTCAAATAACATTCCCGTTTGGACCAACTGTTGGACCCAGAAATAGAACAAATTCAATGCAGGAAGCACATCTCCCAATAATACGAGTGCATATACTTTTCGTTTCAGATGGATCGATCTGTAAGATCGGATCAGTCTTTATCCCGTGATACACATTGGTTCTATCATGTGTTTTAGTTGACCGAAAGTATACAAGTAGGATCGAATCGTATTTACTCTGCAAATAAAATTGCTCAGAAAATGGCAAAATGGGAGAGTGCACGCTATGCATTCCTGCCGTACAATCTCGCAAAATTGTCTCTTAATATTTATTTTTTTTTTATCTCAGTTTATCGGAAATTTTCATAATGATGTTTTTACCATTTATAAATTTTAAATACTTTTCATTGTTGACCGTTATACATATTTCTTTGCTGTAAACTATAAACTTGACTTTAACAATGGAGATTGCCATCTTTAATCTTTATCCAATTCAAACGATTCTATCCTCCTCTCAGATTAGTTTGATCGCAATCCAGTTAATCCTAGATGACATTTGTATATGCGGATAGAGATTAATCATATCTCTACAATTAGTTTGTACAGACGATTTGAACGATCAGTGTAATCTTGGATCAGTTTGATTTCCCTAGTATATACATCCTAGGAAATGAGAATCAAATTGAAATCTTCCTATTTACTCAAGATAAAGAGGTATGGAGAGATTTAATTAAGTCTGTTTATAGCCATTCCTTGTTTATAGGCCACCATTAGACCAACGGTAGACCTACCATTGAATGCTAGTAGTTGATCGTGGGTTCGCACTTGACAAACGGACTGCCTCAGGGAGTTTTTTTGTGTTTTTGTGTTTTCTTCACGTAAATAGACACGTAAAGACAATTTAATACATGGGTGATGGGAAACTAGTTTCCCACCCCATGTGATGAGAACTAGTTTCCCATCACCCATGAATTAAGTTGTCTTATCCTATCAATCCTTAATTTGTACTGTTTCCCAATTCACAAATGCGTTAATTTAAATTTTGTTCTGTCATTTTAAATATAAATACATAAACTTATAAGTTATTAATACAGTTTTCTATATAATAATAGAAACTAAAAAAATAATTAATTAATTAAAGTTACTTCGCCAGACAAACTTCAGAAAGAAAATTTGGCTGTTCACTCTTTGCTCTTGAGTCAATGAAGACTTTTTCTAGTGTAATTGGCAAGGCCTCTTCTGTGTGTAGATTAACCTTTAATGAACAATTTACCTCTCGAGTAGATATATGGTGACTCTATAGCTCTGGGAATGAAGTGACACCCCAAGGCATCGCGAAATTAGTTTGGAAAGCGCTACATTAACAGTATGATAATGGTAATAATCTACGCATAAAATTGATAACATTTATATATGTTCCGTATATAACCCCTGCAATAGGTTCTCGACAATTATTAACTGTATCGAATAATTGATACATTCGAAATTTAAGAGAAAACTTTTGATTGAATGAATGATTCCAATTATACTGCTTCGTATGTACTGTACAGTACAGCCTTTTATCGATAGATTCTCTAAAAATTAAAAATTGTTTGTCGTAATAAAAAAACTTTGCTAAGAATTCAAATATACAAGACGACCCAAAAGTCAGTTAACCATGGTAAGGGCCAAATTACCACTTAACATTGGTAAAATTTTCAAAATTTGTTGAAAGAAGAGGGAAATTTTATTGCAAAAATTACATAGTTGACTGACTTTCGGGTTACCTTGCATATGTATATAATCCCAAATTACTTCAAAACTTCGTAAGGTTCGTGAATTCTTCATCTCTGTCGGATCGTTAATGTTACTTGGACTGTGAAGTATTTATGGCCTTCATTAGTTATACAGTATATGGATTTATGGTGTATAACTGCATATTAGGCCATAATTTAAAATTATTTTATATACTTCATGTACAAAACCCAGTAATTTATTTAATTGAGTGTAAAAAAACTGTAACAAAGTATTTGGAAATGTAACGATTAAATGTAAAATACAATAGGAAGAATAATATAAAGCTACTTATGTTACTGTAAATACATTACATATATTATTTACATTTCTATTTTAGGCATATTTTATATAATACAAGAGAATTGTTTAAAATATTTAATTTGGCGTGTATAATTTATCTAGGTCCAAATGAAGGAGAGTACAGTATAGACATTTGGTCAAGACTGCAGATAGAGGAAATCCAATATTTAGTTGTTTTTTTTTTAAATATAAATAAATAACGTGAAAGTGAAACAAGTTGCTGTCGAACCTCCAATAATGGTCACCTCAAAATGCGGACAGTTTTTTTAAGAACGTTATTTGCAGGTTATTTTATATGCATTTTTATGCATTCAAAATAACCTCCGAACAACGGCTACTCCCTACAGCGTCCATTTTTTAATGTTCCCACTAGTGGCCGTTGTTCAGAGGTTTGATTATAGTTTTTTCTGATGAGTTTATTCGTATATTTTTATAGTTTTTATTACAAAATAACTGCATTTGCACTAGTTTGAATCGCATTTCGCTTCTCTCAAGCTTTGATCATTAAATATAAGCTAATAAATACTTTACTATTTATAATGAATTTAAATATTTGTAACTTTAATTACATTTAATGTCATAATTAATGATATATTTCTAATTTTAAAAGCAATTTATCTTTTTTTAATTTTAATTTTTCGATTATTTTACCAATAAAATAGGAACGATGAAGCGCCTCCAAGTTAATAGAATCAGAAAAAAAGCGTAACAAACTTTCAAACATTAAATATTCTAACTTAAAATAAACAGAGGTTTATGTACTTATGAATTTTAACGAAATTTTGAATTTTTAATAAGAAGAATTTAATCGAAACAGAAATTAATTTACACTTCGCATTGAGTACTAATTCATAAAGATACTGAAGGTATTTGCAGTAGGCTAAAAAAGAAGTTGGACTCTTTTAATATTGTATTTGTTGGAATATGGTAAATCTTTCTTAGATTCCGGTTAAAAAAAAATAGATAAATGTTTATTTTAAATAGTTCTTTCTTTAATTTCCTCTCTTCTATTTGCAGTCAGCGCTAGAAATACTTATAAATTCTCGAATTGCGTTGTTAAATTTATTATATACCATCTAAAAAAACTAGAATTTAATAAATATTTTATACGAAAAATGTAGTTATTTATCACAAAAATCTTTAATGACATACAAGCTTAAGAAATGCATAGAAAATAACCTCCAAACAACGACCATTTTTTAACGTTCCTGTTAATGTCCGTTGTTTACAAGTTTGTCTGAACTACTTTTTGTTAAATTTACTCGTATATTTTAATAGTTTTTGGAGCAAAAATGAATCACACCTTCGACTATTTTGAGCCACATCTCGCATCTCTCAAGCTTTAATTAGGTAAATATAAATCTATAATATATGAATAAAAATAATATATTTAATAGTAAATATTTCTTATATAAATTTATAAACATTAATAATTTATAAGGGAAAACAGTATAAAAAGATAATTTTTAAAAATATTTTTGGCTTACATAATTAGCTAGAATATGTAGAAAAATGAATATCCAATCTAAAATATGACAGGAGTTAGACAAGCGTAAAGTGAACTTTATCGTCATGTAAATGAATTCGATTCTTCAACATGATCTCTTTTATAATCGATTTTTGTGGTTTAGCCATTTTTTAATTTTATTTTCTTTTTTCTTATGTCTTATGATGTCTATAAATTTATTTTCTTGCGTATAATCTACGTCATTCATTGATTAGTAATGTTGAAAGTGTGTATAATGTTAATTGAATCGGCCTTTTATCGGAAATAATGAAATAAATTCTTAACAAGATATCGTATTTCGATAATAATTTATTAAATTATTTAATCTTGAATATTTCGCATCGATCGAAACAATACTCGTGTATTTACGCCAATATTTAAGCCTTATTTTTGTCTGTAAATGATAAAAATCTTAAATTATTGAATATTTATATATTTTTTTTCATAGATCTAGCTTCGTACTATATAAAATGTATAAATTATTCATAAATTCTCATTTGAAATATTATATTTTTAAATATAAAATTTGAGACAAGAATTTGCAATTTTATTAAAATTTTAAAGTAAATTCGTATACAGTATTTCAGCTAGTGTAAATAATAGAAATTATCATAATTTTTAGATAAAAACAATTTTAAAATAAACGTAAATTTACTACTTTTCTTCATTCTTTCTTGAACTTTCTGCGATCAAGAAAGAATGAAGAAAAGCGGTGAAGAAAGAAATTAAATGAGCAGAAGGTAAGATATAAAAAAAAATCTGAAGACCTGAGATCAGTGAATTAGTCCACCAATGGCTGAGTGGATAAAACGACTGAATACTAGTCATCACTAACATCGTGGAATTTTCCTGTTTTCTCATCTAGAGTTCAATTTCCTATAGAAAATGCACTCGGAGGCATCTCCTTACCAGATCTCTCTCATAGTGCGTTGCCTTATCCCATCAGTGAAACTCAGATCTAGACTCTTTCGGGTCTTCGTCCACAATATTTAAGAATCTCCTTTTCTCCTCAAAATAATGATGAACACGAGGCTTTCTTAAGCTTAATAGTTTCAGGCCCTAAATTCTAGTTTGTCTAGCTTATATATGAATCCGACTTTGTGATTAGCTGATTGAGACAGAAGAAACAACACTAACTTATTTGAGAATTCTTTCAGTATATGCTAAATATATATATTTTAAATAAGCCATTAAAAATGCAGCTAAAATAAATTTTTGAGTATTGCATTTCAAAATATATTTGAGAATTTTTATAGTAAATATAAAATTTATATATCTATATATAAATAAATAAATTTATGCAATAATTCGTCAGTTTAAAAGACACAAATATCCATTTATAAATAATGAATAATTCACTTTTTACAACATTAATTAAAGAAAAAGGTTAATAATACATTGTTCAATTTTCATTAATGTTCTAACCCGTCAGTAGCCGAGTGGATAAAGTTTAGTGGTAGTTGGTTGTGGATTAATATCTGTCACATGATTAGCTTCGCGAATTTCCCGGTTTTTCTTCAAGTATCAAACACTTAAATAGAGGTCAGTTTTCCATAGAAAGGCCTTCCGGGAGACACCCCCTTGTCAGATCGCTTATGTGTTCCGTTAACCTTTCAAACCAAACCAAACTATAAATATTCTGATCACATTTTATTTTTAAATTCTTGCTTTTTTTTCATTCAGACAGAATGAAGCAGGCAAGAAATTCAACAGGTTTGATACACCTAAATACATTATAGCAATATTACACGGAAAAGTCAGTAACATAAGCTGTTAAATCGCTGTAAAAACCGTTAAAGATAACTTTTGACATTCTACATCTGCAGTTGAAATTGCTCGAATCATGATATTAACCAATCAGAACCCGTAAAATAAATTTGAAAAATTTCTAGACTCTACGCTGTTATGGAAACGGACTGTCTGGACACTTCAGAGTTTATAAATAGTAGCATAACAAATAGCTTCTATCAATTTTTAAATGGTTTCAATATTTTATAAACTAAACTATTTAACAGTTTATTTTTTAAATAATAAAAAATATTGACATAAAAAATAAATTATATTTTATCTGAATTAATTAATCTCATTTAAGAAATATTCTGTATGTTAAATTTCACATATATTTAAACATATAAATCGTGTTTCTATTTGATATTTTAAGAGAAATTTTATGAATTATAATAAATTTTAAAGTAAATTTTATTTGCTTTTAAACTTTTATAATATTAACTTAATATATGCTTATTTAACCATTGGTGGTCTCTAGCCTATTGCTCTGGAGGATCCGGGATCAAACAGGGCGAGCAATTCCAAGAATTTAAAAAAAATTTTTTGAGTGGCCAGTCCCGGATTTTTCGGACTTCATCATCCTGCCATATCCATTGTATTCCTGGCTGAACTCACGATGAGTTTAGAAAAAGCCCTATTAGTGTCCACAAGGCACTGAAAGAGGTTAGATTGGATCAGGAGAGGATTTAGGAGTAGGACACAGCTGTACTCCTTTCTGGGGCTTTTTCCCGAGTAAAACAGGGTACCACAGGCAATAAAAAATTTTGTAAGGCATATTTTTCCTTTCTGCGACCCCATCTAAGATTTCTGTATCCGCTATTAAATGGTATAGTTCCATCTCACTTCTTTCTCTAACTCTTTCCTAAATATATATAAATCAAATTAAGAAAATGAATAAATAACTGAGTTTTTAAAAATCATTTATAAAAATAAACTTTAATTTATATAACTTTCGCATTGTCTTTACGTAAAAGACTAAATTTTGAAAACTCTTTCAGCGGTGATTTTCGATGTAAACGAGAGCCTGGAGAGAGGTCCACTTTAAAATTCTCCTTATACTATGCTTATATAATTATTAATGTTGTATATTTACAAGAATTTAAAATGTAAAATATTTTCCATTCTATAAGAACATCTTGTTCGTCTACTGGCAGAAACGGGGCTTGGAGACCCGAAATTTTTATCCTGCGTAGAGCCCGATATGGAGTAAAATCGCTGCTGAGGCCCCTTGGTGTTTAGAGCTCCAGTCAAATGGGTTTTCATTTTACATGGGCCTAAGAGGACTTAGGTAAACTTTCAAAACCACATAAAATAGTAAACGGTGCTTAAATCTATCTAAATTTAATAGTTTATTAATGTTTAAAACTTAATATAAAATTTAATTTAATATTAATAAATTTAAGTAATTATGATAAATTTCGAAAAATGTTTGCAAGTTTAAAACTTATTAATTAAGAAAACTGATAACATACTTTGTAATTTATAAAGTTTAGAAGAAAAATTTTCTCGACACCATCTTGTGCGATTAAATCGAGCTTTAGCATGTGAAGCGTGTATAAATCTCCATAAATCCCCAAATTTCCTAGCTAAAATAACCATAAATTACCTTTATTTAAAAAATATGAATGTAATTATAGAAACCTTACATTTAAAAGTAATGTATGTTTGGATATATATATATATAATAATATATAATATATATATATATATATTAAAGATATTACTATGCTTCTTACCGGTAGCATAACTAGAGATGATCCCAGGGGCCTGGGCTCTCTTACTTTTGTAAATAAATTACTTAAGGATAAAGATTTAAATGTGACAAACACATTTATAGATGTGTATAAACAATATTTAAGAGTTTATTTTTTATACACAGCTCTAGTGTCTACATCTACAGTGATACAATAGAACAAGTCTTTATGGAACCGCTAGGCACAGAAGATTGGGGACTTTTGTACATACTTTTACGACATCATGAGCTAATAACGTTTAATTGTAGCTATAGAATTATTTATAAATTATGATATACAATTACTTAATTTAATTTAATTTAATTATAATTCTCCTCTAGACTCGGAGCTCCTAGGAATGTTTCTCACGTGCGTATTGAGCAATCCGGCATTGTACAGAGTGAATGTAGATTTTCATATTTAGGCTGATATTAGGGGGTCCGAATTATAATGTAGATTTGAACATTATAAGTGCCCTCTTAATATAGATTCTAGTTACACTCTTGTTGCTACACTTGCACTTGTTTTACAGATGTGAACGAAGAAAAATTATGCAACGTTTAAACAATACAGTATTTTTGTTTGAAATATATATTTATTATTATATAAACTTATATTTCATTCGTCAGTTTAACATGTACAAAGTTCTGTAAAGAAAATAATCAATATTTCTTGAGATAACGCGTTATAAATAGCGACAGGGGTTAGTAGAATTGCCATTATCTGAAATTTTATAGATAATTCTCTANATATAGGCCTATATATGCTGAATATCTATCGGCGGCGTCGACAGATCTGGAGTTAATTAATTAAACTTTTCGTGGTCCTGCGCTACTATACACGAGACATACCAAATATCTAATAATGGGCAATGTATATAAACTGTCTTTGAGAATAGGCCCCACTATTGATCAGGTGGATAAAACCGCTGAACATTGGCAGTTGATCGGGTTGTGTTCTAGTCATGCTCGATCAACAGAGTGTTCACGTGGAGTTTTCCGGATTTTCTTCACTCCTCTAACACTGTAAATAGAGGCCAATTTCCTTTAGAAAGTTCAGCTGGAAGGCATCTCTCTTGGTAGATCACCTACAGTGCTTTATTTCATCAATCCTATCATTGATATTAGGACGAGGCCTTTCGAAACATGAGGCCCTAAGCTACAGTTTATTTAGTCTGTACATAAATTCGGTTCTAAGCTTTAGAGGAGAAACAATTTGCCTGTGTAAAAATATTGGGGAGGTATAACCGCCTTTGTCCCTTATGGATCGACGCCCGTATATATATCACATAGCGAATTGGCTAGTTAATCGACCCATAGTTAATTAAATTGAACTCGCTAAACTCGATTAAAATCTCATTTCCTTCATCTGCCAACTTTCGATGTCCTCGGGGGGTGTAACCGTTTTATTATCCAAAATGCTGGCGGAGATGTAAACATATATATGCTATTATTAAGGTTATTAATCGAAATTTCAATAATATTTGACATTTGGTTATCTCTCTAATATTATGTAATTGCCTGAAAATTTCTCTAACAAATTGGTTAAAGGCCCCATTTTTCATTCTAATTGATACTCTTATCAAGCATATATTATTGTATATATTTATTATTATATAAACTTATATTTCATTCGTCAGTTTAACATGTACAAAGTTCTGTAAAGAAAATAATCAATATTTCTTGAGATAACGCGTTATAAATAGCGACAGGGGTTAGTAGAATTGCCATTATCTGAAATTTTATAGATAATTCTCTAGTCGGTTGGTTTCGAAGTTATTATCTCCTCTTCGAGTCAATGTAGATCATTTTAGAAAGCATTAATCCGCTTTATCTTTGTAATGATTCCCAATTTGATTGAACGAGTCAATGACCAGAGAATTAAAATCGAATTAATGTTGCTTAATGTCTTATGTGTAACACAATAGATAATTTTCTGTCATTTAGACTTAATGAAACATCAAATTATCCAATAATCTGATAATTAAACCGTTTATTAAATGCTGTAGAATTTTATAGTCTTGAATTTATTCAAATTTGAATTTTTCATTATCTTAAGATGATAAATTTCATTCATTTAGGCCAAAATAGGAAGAATTTTGTAAGTTTATTCATGATAATGTTAAATATTAATAAGGGTGATTAATTAACGATCCGTAAGATAATTTACATCCAACTAGACCGGGAATTCAATCTGAACAATAGTTTGATAACAAGGATAATGCGATGAGATTCTGTTAGAGATATTGAAATTGTCTTAGAAAATTTTTTTAAAAAATTAACAAAATACCTTTTCGGTTTATCGAAATAATTTTATTAAATATGATATTCTAAATGGTCAGAACAAGGAAAAAAGTTATACAATCGAATCTCCAAAATCGGCCGCTTCTAAACAAAGGCCACTTATTTAGGTTTTTTTTAAATCAAAAATGCATTTAAAAATTTGACAATTGTCAAAGTTTTAAATGCATTTTTGCTTATAAATAACGGCAATTTCTTACGTTATCTTCAGTGGCCGTTCTTCAGAGGTTTGATGCACATCGAAACATAACTGCAAGGAAACGAATGTTATCATCTGCTTAAAAATATAATTATATGAATGCGATTACATAAAATATATACATTTAAGCTTGTTACTTATAGTTTTTTAATATATAAGAAATACCAAGGAATGAATTATTTATAACAAATGTGTATGAGGCCTATAGATGTGAGATCTGCTCAAATATAAGAGGCTCTATTGTCTCCTTGACAGATTGTGTTTAGAGCCATCCGTTAATTACATGTAGAATATAGTTTTTGAGACACTTTTTATCCTCTCATTTCTTGTTGTATACAGTGATGTACTGTACTTTTGATGAACTTCCTCCCTTCTAATTATATGTACTGTACGTAGATCATAAACATCCCATGAAATTGAAAAAACAACTTTAAAGAATTCTGCAAATGTTTTTTTTTATGATAGTGTTTATTCACATGACTAGTAAGTCATAAGGACAAATTTAGATGCCAGTAATACTACTAAAAACGTTTATGTAGACAACGTTTCGATCCTCTCCACTTTCGTGTACAACGATGTACTTTTCTCGATCGACATCAACTTTTCATTGTACAGAGTGAATGTAGATTTTCATATTTAGGCTGATATTAGGGGGTCCGAATTATAATGTAGATTTGAACATTATAAGTGCCCTCTTAATATAGATTCTAGTTACACTCTTGTTGCTACACTTGCACTTGTTTTACAGATGTGAACGAAGAAAAATTATGCAACGTTTAAACAATACAGTATTTTTGTTTGAAATATATATTTATTATTATATAAACTTATATTTCATTCGTCAGTTTAACATGTACAAAGTTCTGTAAAGAAAATAATCAATATTTCTTGAGATAACGCGTTATAAATAGCGACAGGGGTTAGTAGAATTGCCATTATCTGAAATTTTATAGATAATTCTCTAGTCGGTTGGTTTCGAAGTTATTATCTCCTCTTCGAGTCAATGTAGATCATTTTAGAAAGCATTAATCCGCTTTATCTTTGTAATGATTCCCAATTTGATTGAACGAGTCAATGACCAGAGAATTAAAATCGAATTAATGTTGCTTAATGTCTTATGTGTAACACAATAGATAATTTTCTGTCATTTAGACTTAATGAAACATCAAATTATCCAATAATCTGATAATTAAACCGTTTATTAAATGCTGTAGAATTTTATAGTCTTGAATTTATTCAAATTTGAATTTTTCATTATCTTAAGATGATAAATTTCATTCATTTAGGCCAAAATAGGAAGAATTTTGTAAGTTTATTCATGATAATGTTAAATATTAATAAGGGTGATTAATTAACGATCCGTAAGATAATTTACATCCAACTAGACCGGGAATTCAATCTGAACAATAGTTTGATAACAAGGATAATGCGATGAGATTCTGTTAGAGATATTGAAATTGTCTTAGAAAATTTTTTTAAAAAATTAACAAAATACCTTTTCGGTTTATCGAAATAATTTTATTAAATATGATATTCTAAATGGTCAGAACAAGGAAAAAAGTTATACAATCGAATCTCCAAAATCGGCCGCTTCTAAACAAAGGCCACTTATTTAGGTTTTTTTTAAATCAAAAATGCATTTAAAAATTTGACAATTGTCAAAGTTTTAAATGCATTTTTGCTTATAAATAACGGCAATTTCTTACGTTATCTTCAGTGGCCGTTCTTCAGAGGTTTGATGCACATCGAAACATAACTGCAAGGAAACGAATGTTATCATCTGCTTAAAAATATAATTATATGAATGCGATTACATAAAATATATACATTTAAGCTTGTTACTTATAGTTTTTTAATATATAAATAAAAAATAGTTCTGTTAAAAGTGTATCTTAATTAAGCCCTATTTAGTCTATACATATGCTGTTTTAAATGTTACAAATTAATTTTTTAATTAAAAATATTTATAATTAGAAGATAAGTATGAATTTGGGTCTTCATAATTTGTTCTTTCTCATAATATAGGAACGCAAGATGACACTGTAAAGCCGCCTTTCTTTTGTAGGCTTTCCTTGTGTCTTATGGAGGTCTTGTTTATAGATTTTTCTTCTTATATTACTAGAGGTCTTGTCTAAATATTTTTTCCTACTTAAATACGTAAAATTGTTAAAAACGGTCCTCTAGTATCTGAAATTATTTAAAAGTACAGAGTATAATAATACAGAAAAATAGTACAGAGTATAATTTTTAAATTTTCAGTTTATACTTTAATAACGAATATTTTTCAGTAGAATGCATCTTGAATTTTTATTGCTATACAATCTATCACTTTTAAAATTTTCTTTTTTCCAGAAATAAAGTAGAGGGTTGGGAAATGTGTAATGGATTTTCATCAATTTATATTTTGTCTTCCTGTTATATTTTTCTAAAGTTATAAAAGATGATTACTTTTGTATCAACCTGTATATAGGGTCTCTAAGAATCAGAGATGCACTTGTCTTTTTAAAATATCTCCAGCTTATTAAAAAAAGAAANAATGTAAGTCTATTCATTAAAGAAAATATATTACTAATTATAAAAATAATTTTAAAAATTAATACAGTTGAATCCCAAGCAATAGGAACTTCAAACAATGGTCACTTTATGTTCCCGTCAGTGGCCTTTTTCTTAGGTTTTAATAAAATAAAATTATTTTAAAAAATACTTAATATAGTCGAGCTTTTAATAACGGCCAATTTTTCAGAACGTTTCTTTTTGAAATGTATTCAAAATAACCTCCAAACGCCCCCGAACAACGATCAATTTATCAGTGGCCGTTGTTCAGAGGTTTGACTGAAATAAAATTATATTCAAAAATTTCTATGAATACAAATGTTCGGTCTTACGCAAATTGAATTAATTGGGCTTAAGATTCTCATGCTTCAAGGGGTCCTTGAGCAATTGGGCCAAATTCTAGAGTGTTAGATGCAATAGGACTATAGACACTAGGGTTATAGTCATCCCGAAGGAAGGAAATTTTCATTGTAAAGTGCAAATCGTTGTCCCATTTTGTGTTTTAGATTTTTAGAGTTATCAAAACCTTGCGCAGTTAAGATTTTATTGTTTTTTCATGATCTCAGTAAAGTCCTATATTTGGCAAGACCGTCTGTTCGCTATATACATATAAAAATAAACATGTATGTCCCTATACTTCAGCTTTTCGCCAAAACTACACATCGCACGTGAATGGTGTTTGTATGTGACAGTAGCCCCAAGTCTCCATTCGTGCATAGGGGTGGTTGCGTCTCGATAGCTATAAGGATGCGGGAGATATGAGGCTGAAGTGGTTGAAAGTGGCTTTCTATTTCGAATGTTTTGTTCGANGCTATATACATATAAAAATAAAATAAAATAAAACTATTTAATATAAATTGATTTCAGTTTTAGTTCTATTAGCGAAAATTAGCTGAAAGAATAAAAATTGACATATTTCTGATTTGTTTACTGTCTTTTTTTAATTAATTTGTCATTAAAATGATTATTTTTGTTAGTTTCCTCAATTCTTTCATGCTGTATATGGAGTATACACATGCTTTGTTTAATTTTGTTTCCAATATCTCTTCCACTGGCATCGTATTTATTTAAAGATCATTCTGCATGCAAAAGGATTATAAAGAATATTGATTTTTTAGATTCTTTTAGAAGTAGTTATTATTATATAGGCTTTTATTGATTATTCTCTAAATAAACGTGATTGTACTGAAGAACTGTATCCGCATATCTCTAACGTAAGTATCTTTAATAAAAGAAAAATCGTGCCTATATTTATTATATGCAATATATCATAATTAACTGTAAAATTTCTTTTATTTTAATGAGAATTTTAAGAGAACGTTTATAGAATGCACTACGTTTTACACGGAGAAAACACAACACTTCCTTATTTAAAACAATTAAAAAAATTCTGTAAAGTTTCATTTAATTAAAAGTATCAAAAATTCCTTCTAAGAGCATTTAAATTTCGTTAAATTGCTCTTTTATAAAATCCTCCATAAAGTACACTTCTTACTTCAGCTAAAATGAGAATTTCTATAAGAGAAGCCATTCGTTTTCATTCGATCATTAGAATACTGATACGAAGTGTAGGAGATGTTAAGAAATTTTTCACATTTTCATTTTAAATGCCTCCATAAAAATGTTTTAGTCGCATTTATAATTGAAATATTGTATTCGGCTGTACTATAAATGCTGTAGCAATAACTTAAAAATGTCAGTCTGTCCATCTGTGAGCACGATAACTTTTTCGTATGGTGTACTGTACATCCTTTGGAGTTAAATATTTTTGTCTTCAATAACGATTCGCTATAAAGAAAAATATTTTTTAAAAAAATGTTCTTAAAGAATATTTAATAAGGTATTTTAAGGATTTTTTTAAATATTTACATAATATAATTTAATTAAGATTTTGCCAACATCCAAGGTTGGATTTATATACGTAGTCTAAGCTAAATGAATTACAGTTTGGGGCCTGATAGCACGAAAGGCAAGACTTTTAATGAGAAACTGGGTCCTATTTAGGTGTTAGGCACGTGAAAAAACCCAAAAAATTTTACATAGCCAGCCTGTTTATCGGGGGTGAACTCATTTTATCCACTCGGGCACTGTTGGGTCCCTGCAAAGAGCCTCGCTACATCTTCAAAAAATAAATAAATAAATAATAATAATAATAATTAATATATACTATCTAGTATTATTTGATGGATGTATACATATATATATATATTTATTATCTTTAAAAATATTTTAAAAATTGAGTTATTTAATAAAATATAATAAATACAGGCAATTAATAGCGTAATTAGCGTATATTTAAGCGCTGTTAGATAGAGAAATAAAATTAAAAGTACACCCCACCCCCCTTTGAGGGAAGACAATCTTTAACGTAAGAGATATAAAGGCTATTTTTCCTTCTTTTGGGAAAATACCTTCAACAAAGCCGAATATAAATGATCTTCATTTACTTAATGACTAATTACATAGACCAATTTGTTCTTAATTAAGTTTTGCCGTATCGTCTTGACATTATGTAAATGAAAAGCAAAAATTACTTTGATACGCGGCTTTGTTTCATTTACTTGACGTATTTTCTTAATAAGTAATCTCTTGCAGGGGCAATTTTTATTTTATTCTCAACTTTCCTATCTTACTTTAATAAGAAAATGTAATTTTAACCGTCAAGATGTAGAACAAAACATAAAAAAAATTAAAATAAAAAAGAAAAAGTCATTCAGCGCTAAGAACTACTAATTTGTCTCTTAACTTATTTGTAATTTATACTAGAATTTAATAAATTTAATCGCTGAATTTGCAACTGGAACAGAATTTCATCAAAATTTAATTTATCTTATTTACGTTTTTATAGAATTTATAGGAGATAAGTAATATTGGACATGTTGTGGCCGTAAACTATAACATACAGTATAACAGGGGCCTCCCCTTTACCAAATAATGATACACGTAAAGACGTAAGGCCCTAAACTATAACATGACAGGACTTTTTTCTTTATCAAATAATAATACATGTAAACATGTGAGGCCCTAAGGCATAGATTCATAACTCGAGGCCCTAAGCAGCAATTTCTTTAGCTTCCGTGTAAATCCGATCCTGGAGGTAAGCGTTATGGAAGAGAACTTTAACTGAAAGTTTTGATAATTATAGCACATTTTTTTTTGTTAAGCGAAAATAAATTTCCTTTCAGATTTTTAATAGAAGAAAGTTTTTTTCATTAAATATAAATTATTTTCATCATAATTTATATATTAATTCAAAGATTTTAATAACATATCGTTGGCCATGTTACTACTCGTAAATTAAAGTGTCTTGCTACGTTCCACCCGCGAGCTGTTCCTTCAAAACTTGGCAAGTTAAAAACCCTTTAATGAAAAAGATGACGATATCATAAAAAATAATGATTTTTAAATAAATAAACTTCTGGAAATTTCATAAATTATCTCGTGTTTACAGTGTAATTGCTGATTGAAACGTCAAAAATATAATGTAAGTCTATTCATTAAAGTGCAAATTTTATTTAAATTTATTTTGTAGAAGGAAAAAAAATTAATTAAAATATGTAATAAATAAATTATAAATGTATAAGAGAATGAATTAGATTTATGAATTTTTTAGAAGTTGTAAAATTGATTTAGTAACTTTGTTAAGAATTAAGACTCTTACTTAATCATACTTAAAATATTCATTATATATAAGATATATCGTGTGATCATTAAAGTACCCTATTCAACGCTGTTTAGGGAGACATTTAACTGATCAAATGCAACCAAATTTAGTATGGTGCTATTTCAGTACGCGAGAAAGACATTTCTGTAATAAAAAAATTTATATCCAAACTCACCACTGTGGCACTTTTGGTGCTTCAAGCAACAAACATTTTATTTGTACAAGACGCCGTACTATACAAAAACTTTAGAGATTTAGAGGATACTGTTCTATGGTTCCCATTCTGAATGTAAAGAACCTAAGGAGATGAACAGTATGTTCAATTTTTTATTGAATCTCTGTGATGCTCCCACATGCAGTGTTATACTATCTTTCAAGGCTGTAAAGTTTGCTACAGGCCCTCGATAAAACTTACTTTTCAAGAGTTCCAAAAGTCAAAAATCATAAGAAGTAAGGTCCAAAGCGCCAAAAGGGACATAGTGGTGAATTTTGGTACTATTTTCCTTTTTACTGAAATGGCTTTCGCAAGTTCTGAAATGCCACCGTACCACATTTAGTTGCATTTGGGTTGAATTAATAGGATAAGACAACATGATACATGGACGATCTGTCAAGAAATCAATTTCCCATAGGAAAACTAATCTCTATTTAGATATTAAACACGTGAAGAAAATTCTCAAAATTCCACTAGGCACAGATAAAAGCATCTACTCGGCCACTAGTGGGCACACTAGTTGCATTTGAATTCTTAAATATTTGTCTACACAACATTAGATAGGTGTACTTTAATTACAATTAGCCAGTACTGTAGCCTAATATGAAGTTGTAGTTATCATTACTCCACATAAAATTTATATAAAGTTATGTAGTTCAGTGTTTTGAGTTTATGGAACAAAATATTATATTTTCTAACTGTAGAAGAGAATCGTGTAACTAAAATTGGATAAGGTAACAGTCAACTTCAAATATACTTCAGAGTCAGATAAATTTTAAAACTTAATGTATATTGAAATAAAACGTATGTACAGTTACAATTAAAGTTCACATATAAGAATTACAAACATTAGATATTAACAAAGTTCAAGGTAATCATCCACTGCAACAGGTCCGTCGGAAAAGCACCTTGCGACGTACAAATTCAAAGTCCACAACAATACAACAAGATGAGGCAAACTTCTAAAACAGTTTAGGCGAGCTAAGGTCAGCGTGAGTTCACTTCCTGATGTCCGAAGCAAACTGAACTTCCCGCCAGAACTTCAATGCTTTTATAGGATTGAAACAGCATTGGATTCCACCAATCAGCATTTACCAGCTCTATAAGACGTCCGCCGATGGTCTGATGTCTTTTAACCAATGAACGGTCGAGTTTTCAAAATGGTCTGATGGCCGTATCTATGGCGACAACGGTCGTTCATAAAAAGGCGGGAAAACTGAGTGCCAGACGATTTTTCCATCCCGACAGTAACTATGAATAAATTAAAATAAACTTTAATGTCTATATAAACATACATTATTCGGAAGGAAGAATCATTTTGATTCTGAAAATATTAATTTTTTCCCTCAGACTCCAAAATGAAGTTCACCTAAATTTATATAAATTTATTTGTATATATTAAATATTAAATATATATTTAAATAAAATAGCAATTCGTCATTAATTAAAACTTTTATCAATAATTTTTCTCTGTGATTATTAATTCAAAAAACTTATTAGTCTTTGGAATGAATAATTCCAAAAGACCTATAAACAGACGTTATAATAAATACAATATAACTTCTAAGAAACTAAAATTTAAACTGAATGTATTATAGAAATATTCGCAAATAAATTGCCGTTTACTGCCTAAATATTCCCCAAGAAATTCACATTTATTTCTAAATATTTCTCAATAAATACGGTAATAAAGTTAATAGGTTATTGGTAAAAAGGTCTTCTTAGTGCCCTGTGGGAACTTTGTTAATTTTATCTATTATGGGTTTGACCAGGTCCACAATGAAGGCCACTAGGATGGTGCAAAAAACGGGGCCTGACATATTCGGAGCAGATCACCCTTCGAAAAATTTTTGAGGTATTGCTGGCAAAAATTTGATTCCGGGTTCCCGGGAGTGGTAGAATGACGCGTTTTTCGAAAGTATACTTTTAAAAAGCAGACATTTGTATGTTGAATTATAAGATAGATACAATTTCAAACACATAAAATGAAAGCCGTGTTCGTTATATTTATAAATTTTATTACTATAAAACAGGATCCCTACTACTAGTAAATCATGCTGTTAAAATTTTAAAAACTCGTATTCACTCGGCCCACTAGCGGCCGAGTAAATACTGATAGTGGGTCATCGGTTCGCGCCTCACTAACAAACTGGTTATGTATAGTTTTCCAGGTTTTCTTCATATGGCACTTAAATATGGACAAGTTTCATGTAAAAGTTCTCTGGAGAGGCATCCCTTTTGCAGAAGTGTTGAGTTTCCTTTATCCATCAATCCAATCCATTCTAATCTAATAACCATTATTCTAGAAATAATCAAAGGAAGAATGAAAGGAGAACTGGTTAATATCCAATTTGGCTTCTGCAGAAATAGAATCACAATGGAAGCAATCATCTTCTTAAGAGTAATTGATGGAAAGATTATAAATCATGGTGGAAGGCTTCACCTAGGCTTTATTGACTTTGATAATGACAAACATAAGATGCTGTTTCATATACTTGAGTGTATAGATACTGACAAATACCACATAGAATTTTATCAAAAGGTTGCACTAGATACAGAAAATTAATGCGATGATTGAATCAGAACACTCAAAAGTCTTCCTAAAAGAAAAGGAATAAGACAAAATTCATGTCTCTCCCTATCTTGTTAAATATGTGTATTGAATAGATCCACAGAGAGGTAATTGACAATACAAGTGAAGACACAAATTAATAACAAAAAATTCAACACGCAGATGATATGGCAGTAATGGCAGATTTAAATGGCAGAGCAGGTTTACGACTGTTGGATAGAATAGAAGACGTTAGTAACAAATATAGTTTGAAAATAAACATAACACAGACAAAGATTGATGGCAAAAACAACAATAGATTTAATACCAAATATAACTAAACGTCAAATCAAATATAACGTTAAAAGTTGTAAACAAATTTCTTTATCTAGGAAGCTGAGTTAAAAATAATTGAACTCCAACCCTAAGTGTAAAGTGAGGAATTGGTAAGACAAAGGCGCTTTTTCACGGGTCCAAGAAGTAATTACAAATAATTATATAACCAGAAAACTGAAAATTAGACTAATTAGAAGTTTAATATAACGTGTGATGAGCTATGGATGAATACTAGACTGCGAGAAAAAGAAACAAGAAAATTATTAACGCATTTGACATGTGCTGTCATAGAAGGATGAAAATAAGTAGCATACAGCAACAAATGAAGTACGAGAAAGAATTGGGAAAAGAGAAAACTTTTACAGCAAATTATGGAAAGGAAAATTAGCTTTGAAGGACATACACAAGCAAGTAAAAGGATCAGGAAAGATTACTAAAATTATCAAAGAAGAAAGAGTAGAAAGAGCATAGAAAAGCGACAGTCTAAGGAATGTGTGATTCAACAACATAAAATAATGAACATATCTAAGGATGGAATCTGCACCAAATGAGATGACATAGAGGAAAAAATGCTCAATAAGTGCAACTTTCTATATAGAAGATGCGACGAAGAAAGAAAGACTAGGTTTCTATAACTACATTTATACTAAAGAATGTAAGTATTAAGATCTATTACATTGTAAACTTATTCTATAATGAACATTAGCACATTATAAATCATTATAGATGTCACTCATTTTAGAAGTTATTGAATTATATATTATAAGAGATTATACAGTATATAACATGTAAATTATATTATAGAACATTACAGAATATTAGTACAGTAGCGCATCAGAACATTAGATCATACGTTAGTGCATTATTAATCCTAATATATTTTAGAAATAATATATTTTTAAGAAGTAACCTACTTTTCATGTCGATATGCAAGTACACTAAAGCAAAAATTTGGATAGCTTGATAGAATTAAGCAATGCAACAGTTAAGCGATTTTCTAAGAGGCTGCCTTTCGGGAGAAATTTCTATGGAAGACTGGCCCTATTTAGATCTTACACACGTGATAAAAACCGAAAAATTGCACGTGTCCAGCCCGATTGTCAAGGGCGAACCAGCGACCAACTAAATTGTCAGTGTTCAGTGGTTTTATTCATTCATCCATTAGGGGAAATCTCAACCTTTACTTGAATTTTTTTTTATTGTAAATATATTTTTATATTAATCAAATAAATCTGTAATAATTTTAAGTCTCTCTACATTCTGATAAATTAAATTGTATTTAAATTAAATACAACATTATTCGGAAGGAAGAATCATTTTGATTCTGAAAATATTAATTTTTTCCCTCAGACTCCAAAATGAAGTTCACCTAAATTTATATAAATTTATTTGTATATATTAAATATTAAATATATATTTAAATAAAATAGCAATTCGTCATTAATTAAAACTTTTATCAATAATTTTTCTCTGTGATTATTAATTCAAAAAACTTATTAGTCTTTGGAATGAATAATTCCAAAAGACCTATAAACAGACGTTATAATAAATACAATATAACTTCTAAGAAACTAAAATTTAAACTGAATGTATTATAGAAATATTCGCAAATAAATTGCCGTTTACTGCCTAAATATTCCCCAAGAAATTCACATTTATTTCTAAATATTTCTCAATAAATACGGTAATAAAGTTAATAGGTTATTGGTAAAAAGGTCTTCTTAGTGCCCTGTGGGAACTTTGTTAATTTTATCTATTATGGGTTTGACCAGGTCCACAATGAAGGCCACTAGGATGGTGCAAAAAACGGGGCCTGACATATTCGGAGCAGATCACCCTTCGAAAAATTTTTGAGGTATTGCTGGCAAAAATTNGCCTTATTATCTAATTTATAATACACTTCTAGTTCAGTGATATTTATGTATATATATATACAGAGATGAGACATAAGTAATACTTTTTCGAAATGTACAGTAAATCTGGTGATAATTGGTTTTTAATTTTGTTTTTCGTTTTAGTGCTGCAATCAATGGAAAAGTATGGCCTCAGCTCACCTAACCTGGCTTTTTCTATGTTTACAGCCTTGAAACAAGGGTTTTTGAATATATTTGTCCACCCAGGCATTTAAGGCATTAGTCTATCACTCTAAGAAACTCGTGATCGAATTCGGGGTTGAAGAATCTCAATAATATTCCGGGGGACTGTTCATTCCATACCACTCGGCTGCCCCATTATGAACCTTCCGAATCTACACCTGAAAAAGATCTCGTAGTGTCCACAGGGCAGAAAAAGTTAAACAAAGCGCAAAGCTAAAAATTTCATTAGTCTAAATAAATAGTTCCATGCTTATTACCAAATATAACATTAATATAGAACGTATATTAGAAAAATTTATGTTTAAACTGTTATAATCTGTTTAAAATTTCTGACATTTTTGCAAAAAAATATGAGACTGTAAAAAAAGGAATTACGTTATGTTTGAATTTTCTAAGTTTATGAATACGACAGCATAGTGATACAGGTTTAAGATCCAACACTATTTGTATTCTGGGATATATTATTACAACACTTTTTTCCATTCGTGAGCACTGAGAGGGCCCTTGTATTCTTCCTGGCCCATCATGGGTTCGACCAGGCCCAAAACAGTGAGGTGAGGGATGAGACCAACAGAAAAGCAGACCACTATAAAAAATTCTCGGGGTTTCTCGATCATCTGGATGCGATCCTCAGAGGCGCTTGGGCTAGGAAACAGGTTCTAAAACTTATTTCAAAGCTGTAAACAATGGAGAAAAACAAAGTTAAATTAACTTCATTAAAATAGTTAAAATGAAAGTGATAAAGAGTTTAAAAATAAAAATAAAAATTTATTTAATTTAAATTCTTTATTAATATAACAAACTTTTAATTTAATTAAAATTATATTAATAATTAAATTCAACGTGATATTGTCTTCAAGGCAAAACAAACGTTACATTAAAAATACATTTTTAAATTACGAGACTAAAATAATTGCGAATATTATTTTTTTAAAGTTTAAAACTTTTATAATTATATAATTATATTGTAANTTATTTGATTTTCTTTTATTTTATACTATAAAATATAAAACAATATAACAAATATTCATTATTAAATGCAAATTATATTAATTTTAGTAATGTTATTAACTATATTAAAATAAATTACAATAATTATATATTTTTCTTTAAGTAGAATTTAAATAATTACTTTAAAATTTTCTTCAAGAATTTTTATAGTACAATAAATAAATTAGAAATTATAAATATTGTATCTCGGTTATCAGGCTGTATTTACAAGAGGGCCAACAGGGCCCTGATGATAGACATAAGACTGCGATGGAGAAAGCAGGACCCCCCTATGTGTTTCATGATATTCTCATTATCTTCTTGAATTTTAATAAATATTATTTTTTGTCAAATTTAATTATTAAAAAATGTAATGTAATTTTTTTAGCACTGTTATGTTTCTTTTCGTTATACTAAGAGCCTCAAAAAGATAAGTAGCTCAGATCTCTCCATCTCCGTTGTTAAAACCTATGCAATAATTTTATAATATTTTTTAAAATACAAAAATTAAATAAATTTATGTAATATTTTAAAAACTAGGTGCAGAATTACGAAATAAATTATTTCTGACAAGAAATCTGTAACAACTTCTACGATTTGATATAACTGAAAAATTTTATGAATATTTTTTAAAATCTAAAATGAAAAGAAAACTACTGGGAAATTTTCTGAATTGTATATATAATTTCATTTAAATGTAATAAAAAAGAAACCACGATGGTGACTATACAAACAAATAAAGTTTCAACAAATTTTATTCATTTTATGATTACGTTACATTTATTAAAAGAAAACAAAATAGAATTATGATAAACATTCTGTTGCTTTTAAATTAATTTTTAAAAATACTAAACAGAATTAAGCGGTACATAAATTATATTATACATAAATAAAAATATATGTTTTTAAATACTGTACAATTATATCTACATTAAGGGCTTTTATGAAGCTTAAGAGTAACGAAAACCTTTCTTTCCATTTTTTTGTTTTATCTAATAAATTAAATACATAGAATGTTTCTTTATTAATAAAAAGTAGTTTTAAAAATTTCTTTTCTTAGTAAAAGTAGCATTAATTTATACAGATAGGAACTACTATCGTCCCTAAGGTTTCTCCGGGCTTGGGAAAAATATCCCCAGTTTTCCCTCTCAACGGAATGATTTTACTGTTTATACAGCCTTATTATCTAATTTATAATACACTTCTAGTTTACTAAAATAAATATAGGAATTTGATTAATTGTAGATTATTACTGTATATACTTATTTATTTATTTATACAAGACAATGTCATGAGGACAACAATCTTCTTCCCAATACAACAATATAAACAACATCGTACAGAATAATAACTTTTAAAATAAGTTAATATACAGTTCTGTCCTTATTTACAGTTTAAAGTTTTACAGTTATATCTTTTTATAATTGTTCAGTTAAATCGGTATGTTGCAGTTAAAAATCATATCGTTACATTTAAGGGTGGATCGTTTGTCAGAACTGCCTTAAACGGACCCATAATTCATGTGATGGAATGGACAATGACGATGAAGATTTGTGAATTTTGCAGTTAATTAAAACAAAAATAATTTTCACTTAATCTTTTACATTTTTTTAAGCAAGTGTTCCATGGGCAATACAACTAATTTTGAAATAATATTTACATAAAGCAAAATGAACTACAGAATAATAATTAATTTAAAGTGTTACAGAACATTTTTAAATAATAAAAGTAATTGCTCCGTGTAACAGACATGCATTTTGGTTCGTTCGGCCCTGGTAGGAAGGACCAAAGTCAAATCTTTTTACATCATAACTAATAGTTGACGTGCTTAATTTTTGGTGGTTTTGAAAGAAATATTATGTTGCCAAATACTTAGAAAATAAATTTGTTCATTTTCAAACGTATATGTGCAATGACGCACCCAGAGGGGGGCCCTGGCATCTTCCAAATGAATAGGAAAAATAACTCTAGAAAATTTTTCAAAAATCTTTTATTAATTAAAATTCATTTTTTTGTATTTGTATTGTGATGTATTTTCTATTTCTATACATTTATGTGGCAGCTAATTCATAAGGGAAGAATTTTATTGAATTCGCATTAAAAATATTTTTATCCGTTCAATTTGGCTCTCCCAAGATTAAATTCTAAGTGCGCCACTGTATGTGTTTCCTTTGCTATTTTACAACCCTTAAAACCTTAAGTGTTTCGTTCTGTCCTGGTTTTCCTATATCTTTATAGTTACAGGTACAGTTTTCTTTTCTAGTTACAGAATACAGTCACATCTTACACAGATTTTTATACAGTTATTGTATATTTTTCTAATAAAAACTATAAACTAATTATGTAAAATATTACAATTTATGTAAAATTTCGAAAATTATCGATTATTAAAAACACTTTATATTAATTTAAACTAAATTTTACGGAATAAGAATTGATTGAGTACGCTTATCACATGATATAGTAAAATTACACTTGGCTGTCAATTTACATTCACGTAATATAGAATGATTGTTGTAATAATTACATTGGTAAATGTAGTTGATTGACACGCAAATAGATAAAATGTCATAGATAACAAAGACTTTCTATGCATTTATAAATATTATTATCGTATTTTATGCTACGAAATTCATTTATTTCAATTAAAATTTGTTTAGTTAATATATAAAAAATAGATTTTGATTACAATATAAATTTGAAGTTTATATACTAAAACAGTATATTTTTAAACAGAGATAACAAACACAAATGAAAATCCTATCAAAATGCATAACGCTCTTTACATTATTGAATACTAATTATATAAATATTAGAATATATACTTAGTCCATTAAGATAAATAGATATAAATGAAGCGTTTATCGTGTATTCTAAATAGTCCATATTCGGTACAACGATTTAAATTACAATTTATGTGTTTCTATATCTTGCATCACACCTAAATCACTTATGAAATGAAATTATAGAGTGTACTTTCGTGTACGTTTAAACAGTGCATTATAAACTATCGTTAACATATTCGCTCCATATAACATATAGGCCTATGAACATTATAGACACTCCGACTACACGACAAGATGTTTACATTGCACGGATTTATGGCATTCTATATTGATTTTCGGAAACAGAAATAGTTTATTTATCTCCTCTTAGACCTAGACTATAATCCTGTTTGTTACATCATAATCACGGTGAAGATTGTAAACAATATAAATAAATATTTATGTTTATTTATGTTCGATGCCATTCGCTGTTACTTTAGATACGATAATGACGAATAATGTGACGTACAGTATTTGTAGCTGCCATATCTCTATGACAACATGTCTATCAGTGGCCGAGTGGATATAACTATTGAACACTTCGAGGGTTTTAACCCAAACAACAGGCTTCCGGGTTTTCTTCAAGTGTGTAACACCTAATGGTGGTCATTACTCATGTAAAGTCCTCCCGGAAGGCATTCTCTTAACAGATAGCCCAATTCTGAGTTCAGTGGCGGATTAACTATTAGACTGAGTAGGCAGAAGCCTAGGATTCATGAAAGGAAATGGATCTGAGAGCAAAAGAAAAATATGGCTTAATTAAATGTGTAAAAAGTGGTTTAATTGCATATATATACGTGATTATATTGAATGATATTTCAATATTTTTGCATATGGTATTTATTCATACCTGGAATATTTCAAATACTATATTATTTTCTAATTTAGGCTCCCCACTGTATTTCAAAAACGTATAACCGAGGTTTTACAGTATTTGTTAATATATTTAGAAATACAGTAAAATCTCGGTTATACATTTTTGAAAGAAACGTATGAAAAAAAATGCATAAATGAAAAAGTATATAACTGGAAACCAGTGCCGAATTGCCTACGTGAGGCACATACCTACGGGCCTCGGGTCTCCGAAATTACATAAACAATTGTATAACATAATTTATATATGATTCTATAACTACAATTAAACGTTTTTAGTTTATGATACAAAATTACGTAGAGAAAGTTCCAATCTTTTGTGCCCGGACTTAATCTACCATTGGCTGTGTTGCCTTATTCCAGGATTTTTAAACTTTTCTCTAATAGTGGCACTTCCAACTTGGTAACTTTTTTCTTGCGGCACAATTATTTCTTTCTTTGTCGATCCATAAAACGGTCATATCTCCCCATATTTTGTACCAGTAAATTGTTTTCCTCCAATTTATTTTTAATACCATAGTACAAAAATTAGGAGTAGAAATGAGTACACCATACAGGTACACAACAGGTACACACTATATCCACTGGACAACGAGCAATTTTTCTTATTCGTTGTCATTGAATCGTTGACCCAACTTCCAAATATTTATACATTGACGTTGATATTCTTTTTCAGAGTTACCATATAACGGGGTTGGATCGTGTAGAGCAGCGTTTCTCAAAGTGGGCGATAACGCCCCCTTGTGGGCGCTGGAGGCTTTCAGGGGGGCAGTAGAAGGCTCAAAGAGAATTGGGGGGCGTTAAGGAAATATAGAGGGGCGACGGCAGACAAATTCTATATATAAAAATTCGACGGAATATATATAAAATGTTGACATTTTATATATTTTTTATTGAAGGTCACAACTTGAATATTTCTAACACATTGACTTTTATTTTAGCTCAGTGTTTCTCAAAGTAAGCAATAACGCCCCCTTCTGGGCGATGAATAGATCTAGGGGGCGCTGGAGGCAGGGTATTGAAAGGTGACCAAAGGCAAAATTGGGGCTGATAAGAGGAAACATTGCGTTTAATGGTTTCCAGATGATGAGAACAATGTACAGTAAGGGCACAAAGTGTGAGATTCATAGAAAAGTTTTCCTAAGAATATTTCCAATCTTTTTCTCACACAAGAGAAAATGGGTTAGGGGGCGTTGGGTATAACTTTATGGAACAAAGGGGGCAGTGGATCGAAAAAGTTTGAGAATCACTGGTGTAGAGACACGATTCCAGTTTTTCTTTGAACTCGTCGACAGACTGTTGAAAGTGGTCGTTGGCTTTTTGAATGCGCGGTCGGCGGTTGGTCAGCAGATAATCACGTCACACGGAGTGATTTGCATAAAATCTATGGCTTGGTAATAGCTGATTTGCATAGCGTTACAACTGGTAATCACTGATTGGTCGGCCGGGAATCACGCCACACGATATTTGCATAGCACTATAGCCCGGTAAGCACTAATTGGTTATCGAGCCCGCTGTCGACGCTATAAAGAGGTTAATGTCGAAGCATGTGATTTAAGTTCAGCAAAGGGAAGTTCACTTACGTTTTACACGACAGGATATACGTCAGTTTCGTTTAAGTTCGACTTGGGACTTAAAGTGTGCATCAGAGCTAGACGCAAGTCTGGATACGTCTCGCTGTTTGTTCTACAACCGCCGGAAGGAGATTACTTCTAACAACAACTCGTTGCTACGTCGCAAGGTGTTTTCCTCGACAAAACTGTTCAACATATTGTATTATTTGAATTTTTATTTTACTGTAGCATATTGGGCTATTATTTTTATTTTGTGTAATTGGCATACCAAGTTGGTCGCCAATTGTGTGAACAAAGAACATTGTAAATTTTCCTGGCATTTGTAAATTCTTTAAACTTGACTCCTCACTTTTTGTACTTTTAGTAGAGGAGAAAGTAGTGTTACTATTAAACTAAATGTTCCTAATTGGAATTTTCGCTAGTGTAACTATAAGTATGGTTTTTGAAGGCTTCTGTACAAAAAGTCAAAGTAGGCTTAGAGAAAACCGGATGGTAATATGGTTTGTAATATGGAACCTTACTGTGTTTTTCAAAAAATGCTTTAATGCAGTGGTGTCCAAAATGCGGCCCAAGGCATGTTCCAACGAGACCCAATAAAACGTGTAAACAAAACCGACAAATTATTTTATTTATTTCAATGGCATAAATTCAAAAAAAGTTTCACGAAGCCATAAATCTTTATACATATTTACTTCTTGAGTGGAAAGGAAATATTTTCAAATACTTGGAAATATGCGAATGAGGAATACTAAATAAAGCTAAAGTTGAGACTCAAAGAATTATAGACCCAAATTCGGGGAAAGGAGAGTAAAGCCAAAAGATAAAAAGTAGTGAGAAAGGTTACATAGATTTTCTGTTAAGCAAATATGGACCCTTAATTTCCCAACCTTCCTCACTTCTTTATCTTTTGTCCTTTCTCTCCTTTCCCTTGCATTTGGGTTTATAATCCTTTGAGTCCAACTCCGGCTTTATTTAGTATTCCAGCGTTGCATGATTTGGCTACTTTGCGACAAAGTTGGCTACCCTTTTCTTAGTTTGGCGTAAAAAGTATCATTTAGCGCATTAGCTACTTTTTGGGCTACATCTTAATTATAAATATATTAGTCGAATAAAACTGCACATTAAAATAGTGTTTCGTCGCTTTTTATTAATTAGAGACCCAAATAAAACAAATATTTGTGTTTTTTAAATAAATTTTTGTTTGTCTCCTTTATAATAGATGAATTTATCTATTTCTAAGTAAAAATTGGAAGTGTCTGTAGAAGTAATTTTTTAAAATATCCTTTTTCGTGATAAAGATTTAATACTTATTATTATAACGTAGACATGTTAATTCTTAAATATACAAGTATATTTAAGGATTGGGCCACAAGTATATTATATATACTTGTGGCCCAGAACTCCATGACATCTTCCAATGTGGCCCAGAGAAACAAAAAGGTTGGACATCCCTGCTTTAATGTATCCAAAAACAAATAGGAAAGTACAAAGAATGTTAAATAATTACAAAATCCTTTACTCTATTTTTACTTTTTTCATTTTCCTTCTATTTTTTCATTCATCTACCGCATAATTTTACAAAATTTAAACGGGTTCCATATTAAAAGCACCAATGGGGTCCGATTCACGCATTGCCATTTTGAATTAACGCATTTTGGATATTTCACGCATCGCCATTTTGAATTAACTTTGTCAAGACCGAATTTCTAAAAACGTGAACATCACACAGATTAATATGTATCCCTAAGTCTCTAGAACGGAAGATATGCATCAGTGAACATACAACTACACGATTTATATTTTAGAAATAAATTCACTTAGCATTCAAAACTTTCGAATTTCGAAAAACACCAATATGCTAATTCACTACGGACAACCGTTTAACAGAAGTGAAACGGGTTTTCCCTTTGCTATGGATGTCTGCTTAATGCAGTTCAGCCACAATCTGCTACAGTTCGCCTTTATTATCAATTGGAAATGGAGGGGAAAAATTATAATACTCATAAGAAGTATTATGGTGCTGTTCAGCAGTTTTCAATTGACCAAGTTAGAACATTAATTTTATTTTTATTAGCGAGGTTGAGGCCTAAGTTTTAAACGCGAAAACGTGTACGTCGGACGTTCAGCGCCGCTTTCCTGTAAACCTAGAAGTTTGACAATGGCGTTTGGAAGGTTAGTGGAATCATGCTCGACGTTCCAAACGCCACTGTCAAACTTCTAGGCTTACAGGAACGCGGCGCTGAACGCCCGACGTACACGTTTTCGCGTTTAAAACTTCGGCCTCAACCTCGCTATTATTTTCTGAATTGCGATTTTATGAATTTGCATTAATTGTACACTATGCTACTCAAAACACATATATAAATATTATAATATAATATCACTATAATTAATAGTTTTACTGTATGTAATAATGTTAGATAAATAGAAAAAATTATTAAAGGTTTATAATGTGGTTACAAGATAAAACGTTTTAATGGAGCATATGAGCCTGCAACTATTAAAATAATAAAGCGTTGGTTACAAAAAAATAACCTTATCAAATTTTAAATCTAAATTTTAAATGTTGAAATCACCGGTCTCCCTTTTCAATAGAAACTTATCGTTGTAATGAGGGATGTTGTTACAGGCATACTTTTATCACTACAGTAATTTTAAGGAAGTTAAAATCTTTCCTTGAGTCATTGGAAGTTGATTCGCAAGTAATTAAATGTGAAGTATTTTCAAAATTTAGAATTGTCATAACAACCTTTTAACTTTAAAGGCGTAATTTCTATAATAAGAGTACTTGAAGATGGTATGAAAATGACGGAAACTTATGCAGAAGCTCGAAATTGAACTGAAAAGACAACATAAAGAAATTAAATATGTACTAGCCAAAAATTGGAAAAAATAGTCCAGTATTCATAAATATTAATGAGAGAATTTGTTTTTGAGTTAAGTATTGATCTAAACGCACATTAAAACTTCATGCGTTGTGGCCATCTTAGCTACGTTGCTATCCCTAAAATTCCTTTACAAAATTGCATAAATTTTAATACAAATCAAACTCCATCGGTGGCCACTGATCTTTAGGATACTCCTATCTTTGCCACTTAAGTGACCAAGATAGGAGTGTCCTAAAGTGATATCTCCAAACAGAATAGAAAAACCTAACATTTCTAAACTCAACATATTGTTTAAAGCACTTCAAATGGAACTGACTTTTGTCGCTATAGTTTACCGAGTTTCTCCCCATAAAAACATTTAAATAAATTAAATTCATCCAGTGTAAATAAAGATTATTTTATCTTCAGAATATAAAAAGAAATACAATTATATATTTCCTTAACAATTTAATAGAGAATCTGTAATTTATGAAAATGTAATTGTAAACGAGTAATTATTTATTGTGACATTGTCACAATGTCGGGTTGCAATTTTTAATCATATTTTTAATTTCTTTAATTTAAAATATATACTCTGCATCTCAAATTAGTAGTGTCTTGTTCCTGTACAGCATAGTTTTCCGTTAACAATGGAGTTGTGCCGGTCATGTATCTAACTCCTTTCAAAGGAAATATTTTGAATTGAAATAAAGTAACTTTCGGTTTTGGTTAGAAGTTCTTATATAGTTAATCGGGGCCTGATTTTCCTAAGATTTCCATATGTGGTCTCGTCTTTTATCTATCCAACTATTCTTGAGATTAAAGAAAGACAGACAAACAGACAGACAACAGTGAGAATTTAAAGATCTACAATTTTTTAAAATTGCAGTCCAATCAGCTATGATCGGTCTACATCACTGACACGTCACTTTCAGTACTCAACGAAAAAATATCAATAAGCCTGATGTAAAAGTCAGTTTAATTATTAACAGTCGGGCACTTCTGTATATCTAATGACATCTATTCAATAACTTTTTCTGAATTTTCCTCTTAAAACACAGTACTTAAAACTTTCATTACCATTTCATAAAAATATTGAATCCATCTATGGGAACTAAATATTTTTGTTTAGTACTATTGTGTACATTAGTTGAATGAATACTACCCCAAACAGCTTGCATTCACTATACATTTACTTTATATTTCAATATTCTGTTTTTCAATGTTAATACGTTACCCTGTATGAAAGTTTAAATTACTGTATATTGTAAAGAATAAAGTATTATGTAAGTTTTTATGCTAAGTTTTTCATAACACCACTTAGATGAACATGCGACTTATGTGACCAATAATTGCGTACTCCAAAGATAACCATATAAGTAAGTTTATTGTAGCTTAAAAATTTGTTAACGAACCAATAGTTTATGTTAACTTTGAAAAGATTTTTACATCAAAATCGTTTTTCTAAAAGCCGCAAAACACATTAAGTGGTACTTGATTTTATCCTGCTTTGTTCACAGAAAAATGCAATAAAACAACTTAAATTTAGAACAGCTTTTGTATAAATAATTATATAATTTAAACAAACTAATTTCAAGCTCACCGAGTGAATAAAACCACCGAACACGATACTTTCTCGCGGGTTTGTGGCTGACCAACGGCAACGTGTCAAACACCTAAATAATGTCAAGTTTACCATAGAATGTTCTCGATAGAAGTACTCCTCTACTTTCCTCGACAGATCGTCCATGTTTATGTTGCCACATCCCACCAAACCAAATAATTTAATTTTTTTGAAAACTATTTTCCACTTTTTATTAACTATAGACTAATTACCTAAACGTAAGATTATCATCAACTAAAATTCTCAGCCTTACTCATGATATTTGTTTACGGAATTAGCATTTACCCGAATAATTACAATTGATACAATATATTTAAAATAAATTAGGAACTGACAATACACTTTAAATTGTTCAAAATATTGAACAAATATGTTAATCATATGTTAAATTTTTTCTGTTTGATTAATTTTCTTGGCATAATTTATTTCTATTCATTTTTTAACTCTATTAAAAAATGAATAGAATTGTTTTGTTTGTCACATCTAGTTTTACGAAAATTAAAAAAATAATAATTTTCTAGTACAGTCGAACTTTCAATAAATTGAGGCTACTTTTTCAGGAATATTTCTTTTTGAAATACATACAAAGCAACTTCCAAATAACGATAATTTTTTTTACTTTCCTGGCTCTGTTATATAAAACAGAGGGAAAGTATGGACATAAAAATTGACCCACCCTCTAGATCAGGGTGGCCAACGGTTTTTGCTCCCGGGCCGAATTAGAAAGAAAACTTTTTCCACGGGCCGAATCAGAGGTTGTCCTAGGAAGATTTTGAGGTGGTGCGAGATCTCATTGTGGTGTCACCCCGTAGAGACTGAATTGTAGATAGAGATTACAGATACATTTTTCACATTATCATGCTTTATCAACACTCTACGCTGTACTTACGAGATTTGTAATGGAGGGTTAACTCTAAGCGCACAGTGAGTTGCTGACCTTTTTTCTTTTTTAGGTATCAGAATTTTTCATCGAGCTATTCGGACTTCAGTAGCTAATATTGAAAGATTGATCGTGGGCCACATAAATTCATTAGACGGGCCGGATCTGGCCCGCGGGCCATATATTGGCCATGCATGCTCTAGATATTTACATTTTTCGACTTATGGGATCTTGAAATGTCGAGATATGCAAAAAAAAATTCGGGTTTTTTAAATCTGTATGTTAGGGATGTTAGTGTGTGGGACATGTTTTGTTCATCTTGTTTGAAGCTTAATAACTCCTGCGCTTTTTGTGGAAATTTTCTGGAATTTTGCAGGGAGGTTTGTTTGTTAGGGGAATTGATGCTGTTAAATTTTGGTAAGTAAAGATCGAGAAGGTGGGGAGATAAAGGGTGTCGTGTATCTATCTCTAGAAGGCTCGAACTTAATGACGATTTTACTCGTTATTAGCATTTACAATTTTTTTTTTTTTATAAAACCCATCTGTACTCTCAAAATTAAGCTTTTTGCCATTTTTATACTAGTTAAAAATATAAACAGTTTTTAAAATAAAATATCGTCACAGATTGCACCACCAAATGTTGGCAGAAAAGTTAAGCAACTTGTTGCTGGATTTTTGTTCCCGTCAGTGGCCATTGTTCAGAGGTTGACTGAACACGTACGTACGTAAACATTTAGAGAAGTGATCAATAATTTTCATAAAATTCAAATTAAGTTTATTGCGATAGTCTTGTAAGTTTCTGATGAATAAAAAAGTGTCTAAAATTACTAAATATGAAAACTATGAATATTTATTAGATAATTGCAAGATGTTAAATTTAAAAAAGTTAAGTTTAATTAAATTATAAATATTAAGTACTAAATTTAATTCCTTATAATTATAAATATTGTAAATGATTGGAATTCTGCTGATCTCTCAGACCGCCTAGAAGTCAACAAAAACCCAACAACTTATTTCTTGAGATCTCCAATATATTAAAAAAAGAACGTTTTAAATAGAAAATAATGAATAATTTAAAATTAATAGAAGGTCTTTATAAAGTATTGTTTCGGTTTAATATTGTTTAATCTTGCTTATGTGTGTTATATAATAACAAACAACACAAAATAGCTTTTACCGCAGACATCACAAGTGCTCAATGTTGGCACCTTTCTTAACACGACACATATCCGACTTATAGTCATATTCCTGCCAAATTCGGGTCAGAATGTTTAGTGTGATGGACTCAACAACAGCGACTACCCTATGCCTCAACTCAGAAAGGCTGGTAAACAGCAATGATACGTTTACATGCTCTTTTACATAACCTTCCAATAAGAATTCACCAAGGGTAAAGTTGGAGGGCCTTGGAGTTATTTAAAGAAAAAACTATTTCGAAGACCGTCACATGCTGTATCACTGTTGGAGAACGAAACTGTTCAACCATTCCTTCATGTCGTAAATAAATAGAGGAGTTTTATCTTGTTGCCAAATGATGTCGTGTGTTATCAAGCTGTTGAATTCATTACACTAGACATGCTAATGAGCGTGATTTTCGGCTGGATGTGTGTCGTGTTACAAAATGTTTACGCATTGAGCACTTGTGATGTCTGAGGTAAACACTTGTTGAGTTGCTCTTTCATTTTATGCAAGGTTCGTTATTGTATACCATATCTAAGAGATATTAATAAATAACATTAAAATCTTAACAATCTTTTAAAAACACTCGTATTTTAAGACTTCCATAAATGTAAAAGAGAGACAAAATGTACTAAGCACCCGTAATAACGGCAGACTTACATTGACCTGAAAATTAACTCAATTATTATTTTCATATGATTTAATAATATGAATTAAAGACAAGAAAATGATTTACCAATTTAAATCTATAAAAAATCATCATAAATAGGGTTAAATCTAAATATTTCACGTCGTAACTCTTAATGAGCCGGCTGTTAAGGCGTCAAGTTGCTCTGGGAAGTCCGGGATCATATCCGGAATGTCAAAAAAACTTAGGAATTTTTCATATGTGGTCCATCCCTCACCATCCAGTCGCTTCCATTGTGGGCCTGGCCGAACGTATGGAAAGGCCTGTCGGTGCCTGAAGGAGGAAAGAACCAGAAATGACTGATAATGAATAATGAAAAATTAATTTTCGTTCGATTCGTAAGAAATTATGAAAAAAACAAAATACTTTCATTGAAATCTAAATGCATCTTAATTTAAATATGCTGCTAATTAACTGTTGTTCTATCTTTATTACTATAAAGTAACTTTCAATTTATAAAAAAGCTTTTCGTTAATTAGCTGCCTCAATTTCTAATTAACTTTTTAAAATGCTTTTTTTAAAATATTTAAACGTGAATATATTATTAATTTCATGATTTTAATCCAAACATTTTTGTTTTATGACACAATTCTTCAAGTGATTAATGAATTTATTCGCGTAATTTACTTTACAAATTTTTCCATCTGTTTATTTTAATAAACGACACAGAATTTTTATGTTAATAAAGAAAAATGCAGAAAAATTTTCAATGTTTCTTCGTTTTCTTTCGATTTATAAGGATATTTGCACAATTACGCCACAGGTAAATAAGATCGTTACATATTTTTTACATCTAGTGTTTTTAAAAAGGAATTAAATTTATATAAAAAATAACTGCATTAAAATAAATAAAATTAATAAATTATAATAGTAATAATTTTGTATTTGATTTACATATGCAAGAAATTGAATGCTTTGGTATTTAGAAAACATGGTCGACAAATGACAATTCGTGTTTACTTGTTGGCTTAAACAATAAATATTTCTAGTAAATAATTCAGGAAAAGCTATTAATAATTCTGAATTATAATTACAAGGCAGCTAAATATATAGAAGTTAAATTTGTTTGTAAATGATTTAAATAGCTATAAAATTAATTCATAATCTACTTGAAATTTTTAATATAACATTAATTAACTGGACTTATAATATTATAATTCTGACTAAAATAAATTTATTATAATTCAGGCTTGATAAAATTTTATAGTTTTCAATTAATGATTAATTGTTTAGCGATAGAGAGGTTAAATGATAAACAATTTGATTTAATTGTTTACAAGCAATTTTTGTGATCAATTTTATATTCTTGGTGATAAGCGAGAATTTTTTTAAAAGTTAATTTTAAATGAATATGTTAATATTATGTTAGAACCAAGTTTTTCCAAATTATTTCTTCAACAATAATACTTATTCTGCGCCCTTTCCAGTGGAAGGTTCACACAGTGGCGAAATGGATAAAACCACTGAATTCTCACCTAACTAATGGACTGATCATATGGAATTTTCCGGATTTTCTCTACGTTCTAACACTTAAATAGGAACAAGTCTTCCATAACAAGTCTTACTGGAAGACACGCATATTCAATTACGGGGATGCATACCCTTGGCATATCGTCCATATGTTGCGTTGCTTTATGCTATCAATTCAATCGAATCCTTTCCAGCAGTATATAAAGGGGTTAAAAGCAAAACTAAATTAAGTCGTGAAACAATATATCACTTTTAAACATTAAAAAAAAAACAAAAAAAAAATTTTATTGAAGGCTGAGTTTCGTTGTATTAAAGAAAGTAAAGACATAAGAATTACCTTTAGGATTCCATATATTGCTTTTAAGTATTACAAAACAGTCTTAATCCATAAAACTAAAAAACAAAAACTAAACGAAAACATGTGTGAATTGCATGAGAATGAATCCTCAAGCATTTCATCAACATCAGAGAAATTTTCTTCATCTTCATTCCCTGTGTGCTAAAAAATGAAGTCTTTTTAAAACCTTACTGCCCATTTAAACCTATAATGTTTTCCAAGGAGAGTAGCGACGTTCCTCAGTTTTAAAGGCAATACTTTTACTTATTTCTGAAAGCTTCACCATATACCAAGATTTTCCGCTTCTACAAATTGTTTTTGCAAGCCAACATCCACTTTATAATTCTGTTCATCCCGTACCACGGTATCTGTTACATCTTTTCTGATAATAACGATCCTCTTCAATGACTGGAATTGAAGGTATCATAAACCATGATTCCTCGCATTTCTATGTACTGCAGTCTTCCAGTCATATATTTTACATCTCTCCCCATTTTGAAGACTGTTGCATTGTCTTAGAAAACCTCTCCGTAGTCAGGTGGATTTAAGATCATTGACGTAAATAAAACTCTTCTCAACATGACTAAATAAAAGAATGTCCGGCAACAGAAAACATAAGGATTGTATTTTCACAATGGAAAAAGCTCTTTGGGATTCAACATCAGTGCAAATAACAAGTTTGGTTTCTGTAAACCGCACACAGGTTTTGGAATTATAGCCAACTTTTGATAGTTATTTTATAGGAAAAATAATGTGATTTGACATTGAATAGAAAGCTTAAAATAAGTATTTTAAAGGATTTGGCAACAGTGGCATCAAAATTACAATTTCGAAATTTGAGGGAGATCATTTCTCTTGGAATAGGGCTTATTTATTATCATTATTTTATGACGAATGTACTAAAACTAGTTAATGTAGTAACAGTTTGCTTTTTAGTTAAATTATTTAAGTAACTTTTCTAAAATTAGAAATTCTAATTTTGAAACGCTTATGATAAGAATTTCACTCGTACAAAATTTAATAATCAAGTATAATTTATAACTCTTTTTATTCAAGAATTAATCAAGAAAATTTTTAATAAAACTTTAAATATTAAAAAATAAGAAAAGGACAAATATATTCTCAACGTATATCTAATAAAATATGGAAATGCTGCGTTATAATATTGGTAAAAACGTCAGGAGATGACAATTCTTTCTCCGTATAGTTAGAAAATAGGATTTGTATCTACATATATGTGTATTCAACTGAGCTGTTCAACTGGGGATTTCAGTCTATAGATTTACAAATACCTAAAAGAGGTCTATGGAAAATACATTTTTCTGCAGCAATATTTTGTTGTTGAAAGAAGATAAGCATATCTGTTTTTCCAAAAGTGAACGTTCATCTTTTGTATAAATATAGAAAACAATTGAATCGTATACCTTTCTTCATAAAATTTTGCAAAAATAAATACATTAATTATGTATATAAAAAGTAATACATTTGTAATTAAGCAATAAAATAATTTAAAAACTTATTTATTAAATATAACAATTAACTTAAAACAAGCTTTAAAATACTGTTATAGCTTTCATTTCTTTCTGTTTATAATGTTAGGCTGCAATTTGAAAAATTGTAGACTGATAAATTCCCACTGTCTTCCGTCTGTTCGTCTGTCTGTTTGTCTTTCTTTAATATCCAAAACGGTGTAAGATAAATGAAATTCAAGACCAGATATGGAAGCTTGGGAGTAGGAAGGAGACTCTGATTAGTTAATCAGAGACTCCTACCCCTCAGTTTGTGATGCAAACTGGAATTTATATTAATATTAATAAATTTATATTATTTCAATTCAAAATTTTTTCCCGAAAGGAGTTAATAGATGACCGGCACGACTCTATTGTTAAAGGAAAAATATGATGTACAGGGGCAAGCCACCACTAATTGAGATGGAGAGCATATATTTTAAATTAAATAAAATTAAAAATATGATTAAAGATTGCAGCCCGGCATTGTGACAGTGTCACAATAAATAATTGCTCGTTTTGTAATTGAATTTATACATTATGAATACAATAAAAATAAATATATTAAATTATTATCAAATTTATATATTTTAATATTTTTAATAAATTGCCATTTTTTACAATTATATATATCTATATACGATATAGGCCTGTATATAATGAATATATGTTTGACTATGTTCTTTATCCATTTCTAAACCTTTTGACTAGCAAATTTTTCATAGTTATTTTCTATACGTATTTCTCTAGGACCCTGAAAAATATGTATATTACCAACAAACCTGGACACCCAAATCCTCTTTTTGATTTCATCCTCTTGACATTTCATGATAAGCATAGCAATATTAGGCTAAATAACCAAACTTTAAATATGATTTTCATTTTTAATGTTTGTAAAAGCAGTTATGCCAGACATAACTTCTAGTTTTTTATACGGAAAGATTCAAAGTCGGTTTAACTATTGTAAGCACTAATTTAGTATATGAATATATATATTTATTTATTTATTCCATTTTTGAAAGCACGAAGAGGCCTTTTTATCATACTTACCACGAGATCGAATCCAGACAGATCAAAAATTTCCAAAAAATTTTCGGAGATGGTCTGCCAATATGTGGCCCATCTCTCAACACTAAGTTTCCCCCATTGTGAGCCTGGCTGAATCGGTAATGGGCTTGCTATAAAAAGACCATCTTAGTGCCCTCAGAGTAGAAAGAATTTTAAAAATATCATACCCATCCTGGGTTCGGCCAGACGACAGTGGAAGCGATCGAGTAGTGAGGAAGGTGTCCGACATATCCGGGACAGAACGCTCTTGAAAAATTCTTTGGGAGTTGCTCGACCGGTTTTGATCCCGGATCTCCCAGACTTGATGACAAAGACAGATGGCAGAAGCAGTTAAGGCTGACTGCTTCTGTCATCAGGTCTTCACTGTATACGTAGCTTCGTGAAATTTCAAAACGTAATTGTTATAGTCTAATACGCAAATTCCAAGGCTGCACGCTTTCACATATTTGATATTTTATGTAAATTGTTGACTTTCTTGCAATAATCGCTGAATTGGTTACCAAAAAATAAACAGTTTATCAAACTTTTGAGCCACGTTAAATTTCTGATTACTTATGTAGTTTAAAAGCACAAATTTAGCCTATTATTTGCTGGCCGCTCGCGTCCTCCTGGACGTTAAACTCTGGAAGACCCGGAATTGAATCATAATGGGTTGAAAAAGTCAAGTAGTTTTCTTGGTGGGTCGTTCTGGATATTTCGACCTCGACCCTCACCATCTCACCGATGATGAACTCGTGATGTTCCAGGTAAAAGGTCCTCTTATTATTCAATGGACAGAAAAAGTAAATGTATATACAGTAAATATAAAATATTTGCTAAAAATATGTTAAAAATTATCTGAATTTGTTATATTTCCTTAAATTATAACAAATTAGGATATAACAGAAATTACTTTTATTCTAGTTTTTGTAATTGGAACGAAATTTAACTTATAAAATTTTCGATTATAGTCTACTTATTACTTTATCTCGACTAAAAAATTCTGAATGTTCTTTCTTCTTTTATGAAACTATTTAATGTAATTCGTTGGAAAGCGATGGCGCGTGATCACTAGTGATATACTTTAGTTATAGCTTATTCATGAGATTTTTTTCTTCATGAAGGATTATAAAGTTAAGACTTTAGTTTTGATGTATCGAAGATGTCATCAATTTTGAAATTTTTTATTGGAAATTTCTGAACAAACTTTTCTCAAAAAGTAAAAGAAATTCTAACGTAGTCATTAAAGTAATTGTGAATTTTTCACGTTCGTTATATTATTTAGTAAATATTTTAACTACATATTTCCAATGACATCAACAAGTCATTAAGCTGAACAGTTTCAAAGTTTTCATTTTTATTTTATTTTAATTTTTATAAAATAGAATAACTTTTTATCTGTTACATTATCTTCATCTCAAGTTTTAGGAATTTATTACCATTATTGCTTTGTTTTTTAAACTGCGAAGTTTTCCTTGAAAGCACTAAGAGAGGCTATTTTCTTGCCAATTTTGTGTTCAGCTAGTACTGTAATAGCTAGGAATGAGGTTCCCATATATCAATAAACTCAGATGGATTGTAAAATATAGGATTAATTAATGGAATGAGGCTCAGGAGGACTTTTATGAAAAACTGGCCCCATTTAGGTGAGAAGAAAGCCAGGAAAACTTCATATGGTTAATCAGTTGTATGACATGAACCCATGACAAACTATCAGTATGCATCAGCTTTATGTATCTAGTGTCGAGTTATACGAATAGTATCAATAATATAAACGTGTTAAAAAATCACGTGAACAATGAACATGTTTGTACTACGCGACACCCTCAAAACATTCATGTTACTAGCGTAACTCGATATTAGACATCCTGAACTGGAATCCAGGTCTTTCAAAGCACCTTTACTGCTTCAACTGTCGAATTAATTTTTGATAATTGATAAATTTAATTTATACAAATAATTTACAAAATTATGTTATTTTATATTGTTTTTTACATATTTACTGTCATTTTNGCATGACCATACTCATGGTGGATATGAAAAAGGGCCTTTTTTTAGTGCACAAAAAGCGGAAAAAGTTTTAAAAACTGTATCCAAAAAAACATACATGATCAATAATGTGTAATAAATCAGTTCACAAAATACTGCATTACATTACAAAAGTTGTAATGAACAAGCAATTTTATAAATTGCTTGGTCATATAAAATAATCCAACCTTAACTTCAGCCAACAACTTTTGCATTTTTATATTTAATTGTAATTTATAGCTTCATAAAATCCGTTCTATCATGTAAATATTAAATATTTAATATGTCATATCCACTAGTGGTCGAGCGGATAAACTTACTAAACGTTGTGCGTAAGTTTGCACCTCACAAACGAGCTGGTCGCATGAAGTTTTGGGATTTTCTTTATGTATGGGATGTTCTTTGGGATTATGTCTAACTAGGACCAGTCCTCCATATAGCCTAAATTCCTCTTTGAAAGCATATTTACTTGGCAGATTGACCTCGTGTTATGTTTGTTGCTTTATCTCTACAATACTGCGATATAAAATGTTATTGGTTAATCGAAAAGTTATTGTACAGTAAGAATATCTTTTAAAAGGTTTGAGGAATTTTGTCAGATTATTTTAAATAAAATAAATTCAAATTGAAATTAGTTGTGTGAAATTTCTTGTTAGAGAAAACTTTTCACATTCCTCAACTTTACCAAGTGATAATTTTATGATGGGAAGTCATTCGGTGCTTTAAAATGCATCATTAAACCATACATAAAAATTTTATTTCTGTAGAAAAAAATCAAAAGAAGCTTAAAATACAAATATATTTAAGAAGTAAACTTTAATTTAATTTAATTTTTTAAATTGATTTTACCATGCAATTTTATATATTGTAAACTGTTATAATTATTGGTATTAGATAAAATTCCAAGATAATTATTATTCTAAACTGCAAAGTTTGGATAATTTACACAAGTTTATATTGATATTAATTATAAGTTTCTTGTTTGTAATGCTGAAAATGTACAACAGAATGCAAATTATATGTAAGCTTATAGAGTATATACCCCGCTTTTACAACCTAATTTACCGAAAACCGTCGTTAAGCGAATTTTTGATGGCAAAGTGAAACAAGTTTCTTAATGTCTTAAATTGAAATTAGGTTTTTAAAAATATATTATATAATTAATAGAAAGTTGACGAGAGGTGAATGCGACGGATGTGCAGCGAGAGGTCGTAAAGCGGGTGCTACCAGTGACTGAGTAGATAAAATCGTAACACTGATAGTTGAGCATGGATTCTCGCCTAACGAAAGGAGTAGAAACGTGGCGGTTTCCGAGTCATATTAATGTGACTAATATTTAATATGAAAAAAGTTTTTTCTTAGAAAATTCTCCCAAGAGAAATCCCCTTTGGCAGATCGCCCACGTGTTGTATTGCTTTATTTCGTTAATTCAATTCAATCCTTCGTTTCTGTGGTATACGTTGCATATGGAAAAGAGGTATTTTTTTCATACTCAACGTAGGCTTGGCCACGTCCAGAATGTTTATGACCGGTTTGTAAGGGATGGAACCCGGCATATTTGGAATAGACCAAAAATTCCTAAAGAGTTGTTCGCTCTGGTCCGATCCCGGATTACCTAGAGCGATAGGTTAACGCATTAACCATAGGCCCCGCATAGAATTATATAAAAATAATTATTAATTTTTACTAAACTGAAAAACATTTATTTAAGAGACATCTTCTTATATTTTCCAACCATTTTTAATACAAAATTTATATTAGTGTATGGAAAATCGATTATAAACTTTCAGTTTTAGATTCATATTTTGAATAAAGTTGGTAAGAAGAAGAATATATTAAAGGAATTTTTGCTTCTATAAATAGAAATTCTGAATGAATAAAACAAAAAAAATAATTTTTTTCGATCAAAGAACCCGAAAATCACGACGATTTCATTTCAAAACGTGCTCGAAAATGTAAAATCGACTATTTATATAATCAAGCTAAACATCGATTTATTTTATTTTTATATAGTTTTTACTTTTTCTGTTTGAATAGTCGGTTCAATTTAGCTGAAAGGATACAGAAAAAATTTATTCCTTTAGTCGGAAAGTTTTAAAAATTTAATCTTTGTTTTTCAAAATTAAATGGTTTGGATGAAAAAAACTTCAACAAAAAATACAATTTATAACTTACACTAATGCTTAATTTATTATATTAAATTAATTTAAAATTTTTAAAAATATATAATATATTATCTTAATTTTCTCTTGAGTCTGTTTACGAAAGGATCAAATAATAATAATAATAATAATAAATTAAATTTTAAATCGAACAACTATTAATTCAATAAAATAGAAACAGTAAAGATGCCCTCTTAAAGCGTCAATGAATACAATCAAATGTCGATTTAAACCACCTTTGACTTCGTAATTGACACTAAATCGAGTTTGGCATTGCTCTTAAAATAATTTCTGCTCTTTGAGAGAAATTGTATGAGGAAATAATACAACTATAATACAGTCAAACCTCGATATAAAGCCTTAGTAATAAACTCATCCTCATAAAACGTCAATGAATACAGTGAAATGTCGATTTAAATCACCGTTTGACTCCGTAATTGAAATTAAATTGAATGTGGCACTAAACTGAAGTATCTAAAACAATAGTAATTATGTAGTCAAACCTCTAAACAACGGCCACTGATGGAAACGTGAAAAATGGTCGTTTTTCACAGGTTATTTTATATGCATTTCAAAAAGGATCATTCTTGAAAAAATGGGCGCCTTTTAGAAATGGCCGTTGTTAGAAGATGACCGTTAATGGAGTTTCGATGATGTATAATCTACTAGCCTAATGATATCTGCACACTAGTTTGAATTCGGAGTTTAAAAGTGATGTGATTTACTGATTACAATATCTCTGTTAATGCAATATCACACATATATATATTTTTAATTTAATATTTAAGGGAAAGATCCTTCCATGAATATTCAACTGCTATTTTTCGAGGGTGGCGCTATATCGAGATTTGAATGTAAATAATTCTTATTGTTTGAAGTAGTTCAATTTAATGCCAACTCGATTTAGTGTTAATTTTGGAGGCAAAGAAACTATGGTCTGGGACTTATTTTTTTCCATTGTTATAATTATTTTGGTTTATTTCTTGAATTTTATTTAAGTTTATGTTTGTTTTATTAAAATAATAATAATATGCATTTCATGATTTAATTTGAAAGCATTACAGTGATATAAACTGTTTAGTATTACTGAGATACAATGAGACAAACAGACTTATCTCACTTGTCAAAGGTCAAACTGAGTTTTATTGTATCTTTAACGTTAAACAGGTTAGTTTCTATGGCTTGCAAGTAAAACGGCAATTTACAGGAACTGGTATTGCCTCATAGAGTAACAAATACATTCTTTCGTTATTATGTAGGACACGTGTATAAATATAAATAAAACTGATTCCGTAAGGTTTAGATATGAACATGAATACGAAATATAGTTGCGATCTTGCATGAATAAAAATATAAAGTTGGAAATTTGAGAGAAATTTCGGTTTTTATTTATCAAATTATGTAAAGAGTTAAACTGTGATGTGGCCCACCCGTGTCGAATGGAATGTCGAACCACTAAACACTGGTGCGGGTTAACGCCTGACAACCAGCTGATAATGTGGCGTTTTTCCAGTTTTCTTCACGTGCCTAACATCTAAATAAGGGTCTGTTTCTCACAGAAAGTCCTCCAAGGAAGCAGATTACCCCTGTGTTGCGTTACCTTATCCCATCAATCCCAAAATGAGATCATCACAATGCATGTAAACGCATATAGAACTAACTTCAAGAAAATATAAATTTAAATTAGTAAATACCATCAAATTTTAAAATATGTATATTTTATCTTTAAATGAGAAAATTTAGGAGAAATAAAAAAGAAGCAAGTTAAAATTACGAGAGAATCGATGACGTGCGCTTCGTAAGTTAAGAAAACTACTGTAAATGAATTAACATTTTATAATATTAATTTAAAATTACATTTTGAATTCAAAAGCATTATATCAAATAAAAAGTGTCTTAATATATTAATATTACACACTTAAATATTATAAAACGTTAATTTATTTAGTTTTCCACCGATGCGCGGCACACACACAAGCATTGCTTCCATAGTCAATAAAACTCGAGCCTGTAAATATCAACCTATCTCTTTTAATTTCTGCTAAATTTAATTTTTAAATGGGTATATTTTGACAGAAATAAACAAACACAAAAAGCAATTCCGCTATAAATTATACAGTTGTATTTGCGACTCGGCACGTCAAAGCACTAGAATAAAATGATTTGCGTATATACTTCAACGTAATACACTGAAAATTACAAAAATAATTTTCAAATTTCTATAATCGAGAAAGGAAAATGATAATCTAAAATTAGAAAAATTTACTTTCATATGTTACAAAAACTGTTTTAATTTAATAAGAAAAATCTATTAAAGTTTTCAATTGTATATTTAAAAAAATAATAATAATAATTGTTTAAATTGTCTCGTGCAATTTTGATCAATCTGCAGTTATCTTCTTCCTTTTTTCCCTCTTCCTCCTCCTCCTCCTCCTCTTTTCCTGACTGGATGTAAAGTATAAACTTTGTATAATTGGAGAGATGCCAAACTGTTTTTGGAAAATCCAAATGAGCTGCTGTGTAAGGAACAGAATTATAGTTTGAAATAAATGGCTCGAAAAGTTTTAATGTACAGAAATAAAACTATAATTCATTTTAATGATTTATCTTTTTTTCTCTCCTCTCTCTTTGAAGTTTTGCCCTTTTCAAAAAGAATAAATGGAATATGGATTATGTATATTCATTTAGTGTTTTATATGCGCAGAGACGAGTTAATTTTTTCTGTATATTTAATATCTTAAATATACTTGAACATGTGTAACATAGCCTATGCCGAGTATATAAACATCACTGAAAACTAGTCGCAGGTTCGCGCCTGACCAACCGCTAGCCGAGTGGAATTTTCTGTTTTGTTTTATGTGTCTAACATTTAAATAGGAGTCAATTCTCTTAAAACTTTTCTCAGGGAAGCATCCTCTCATGTGTTGCTTTTTTCATCTTGGGATAAGACAACGCAAGACGGACTTGAGATGTATTTCGGGTTTTTTATCTCATCTTAAATCAACTATTCATACAATACTTGTCTATACAGTAAGATCTAATGATGTGTCATGCATTGCCTGTACGTCTTCTGTCTGTTCATATATGGAATGATATGGAATAATGCAATGACATTCTTAGGGATTTGTCTAAGTAGGATGCCTCTTGGGAGGACTTTCCATGGGAAATTGGTCCCTATTCAGATGTTACTAATATAGAGAAAATCCGGAAAACTCCAAGTTCGTTGATCAGGTATGAACCTCGATCGGAGTTCAGTAGTCTTATTCACTCGGTCACTAATGGGCTTTTAAATAATTAATTACTTTCTTGTGATTTTTTTTTTGATTCTGATGAAACCGTGTTGTTGTTATTAAGCTGTTTCTTTGCAGACACACTAAGGTGACATATATCAACACTTGGCAACTTATTGACTATTTATTCAGTTGGGACGCCTTTTACATTACGCGTTTCGGGCATTGGCCCGAAACGCGTAATGTAAAAGGCGTCCTTACGATTATACTGTATCTAAAATAACTTATACTGTACTATATACTGTATAACTTATTTAAAACAGACTGTACAAAACGTAAGCCTGCGTAAACGGAAAATAAATCTCGAAACCTTACGATTACCCATGTAAAATATTATTATAAGACGAAACCCTTGCATTGAAAGAAAATCCCTTCTAAATATAAAGTGTAAGATTTTTTACATTAATTAAAATATAACCGTGTATAAAACGGAAAGTTCCGGCCGTTTTAGACAGGTTTTACTGTATATAATTTATTTATTTAAGTTGTATTTAAGGTCTGTTTTGAGTAAAACTGTGTAAGTACCAATATACTTACATCTTGTATTATGTGCTGATATAATTATTAAAGTAAATCGCATGTTTAAAAATTAAAAAGATGATTATGTCTTTCACTGTTAATAGGCAGCTGCCTGTTATCTTTATTTTAATATTCGAATATTTCTGAATAATTTTGTAAATTAATTAGAAATACTTGACATCAAGAAGTAATATAAAAACTAAAGTTTTTTTTTTCTCAAAACTTTTCAGATAATTGATAATTGTTGAGTTGTATACGCATACACATAACTTATATAATACAAAATACACTTTTAATTCTTCAACTTTTGTGTTTAAAAAATCTTAAACCATTTAAAACTTATTATTAAAATAATTTTATGCATATATTTTTTTAAATTTTTAAATACAAGTCAAACCTTTGAACAACGATCGCTGACGAATGCATTAAAAATAACCATTGTTTGGAAGCTGTTTTGTATGCATTACAAAAAGAAACGTTCCTGAAAAAATAGTTGCCGTTTAGAGGTGTTCACTATTATTGAAGGTTCGATTGTATAAAAATTCATAATTTGAAACTTAATTTTAGCTTGTGGAAAAGGGGTGTCTTCATCGAATCATAAATTTTTGTATTAAATTAAATTTTAAATAAATTAATAAATAAATAACTAATATGAATTTATATTGAGCAATATTGATAGCGTGTGTTATTGATTTAATATAACTTTAGAGATAATATTCTAGGTTTCTTAGTATCCTATATTTCCCACGGGGTCCTAAGGAATAAGAATAAAAAATTTGGTGCGGAGCACTTATAAACCCATAAGTGTAAAGAGGATATATATATATATATATATATATATATATATATATATATATATATATATATATATATATATATATATATATATATATATATATATATATATATATATATATATATATATATATATATATATATATATATATATATATATATATATATATATATATATATATATATATATATATATATATATATATATATATATATATATATATATATATATATATATATATATATATATATATATATATATATATATATATATATATATATATATATATATATATATATATATATATATATATATATATATATATATATATATATATATATATATATATATATATATATATATATATATATATATATATATATATATATATATATATATATATATATATATATATATATATATATATATATATATATATATATATATATATATATATATATATATATATATATATATATATATATATATATATATATATATATATATATATATATATATATATATATATATATATATATATATATATATATATATATATATATATATATATATATATATATATATATATATATATATATATATATATATATATATATATATATATATATATATATATATATATATATATATATATATATATATATATATATATATATATATATATATATATATATATATATATATATATATATATATATATATATATATATATATATATATATATATATATATATATATATATATATATATATATATATATATATATATATATATATATATATATATATATATATATATATATATATATATATATATATATATATATATATATATNAGTAAGGTAACATTCCAATAGACAATATGCAAAGCTTTTTTTTCAGTTTACAGCAGTATTTATTACACAAAATTTAAGTAAAGCTTAACATGCCGATCTTGCCCCGATCTCCCCTATATATATATATTTATTGTTCAATATTGATAGTGTGTATTATTGATTTAATATAACTTGATACTGTTTAATAATAAATCGAAATTATCATAAATGCGAATACTATAATTCAATTTAAAATAATTAAATTTTGTATTAATTCTATAGTAAAGTTGTATAAGATACTAATATTTTAAATGCATTAATAATTCAATTATATAAATAAATATTGATATTAAATTGGTTATAATTTAATTTTTATAAAATTAAAAACGTTTTTAGAGTTGGAAAATCGTTCTCAATAAGCGGGAAATCATATTATTATTGAGTTTTATTAACCTTCTACCAGTTATACAGTGTCTGGATGTAGCCTGTTAAACTCTGGCAAATTCGTGTTGACTGAGGATCGCTACCATCAAAATGATTTCAATTCATAACTCCATACTCAATACCATGCTTTAACTGCAAACGAATAAGACAAATGACTCCTATGCTTCTATACTTAAGGAACACCATCTAAATACAATAAAACTTAGATGTAGCTTTTAAACAGCGCCATTCTGATAAAGCGCTAATGCATATGTGTAAATGTATCTTCCTCACAAATATTAAGTACTATATGTATGCCTTAAACCCCTTTAGTATCTGTGAATTATATAAATGTATGATTTTTGAATGCAAATGACAGGTATAGACTTTATATTATCAATACAACGCAACAATCTATTTAGTGCCGATTTCAGAGACAATTGCTGGCGTTAAATCGAAATTTTACTGTAAGAGTATTTATGTAATCCTTTTATCCTCTCTCTCTCTCTTCATTAAAAAGATGAATCGAGATGATAGAAACTACAACAGTTTACTGAAGCTTAGCAGCATGAAGACGATTGTAGCGAATGCTTTTTAATTTAAGATGTTAACAAAAATAACCTTATTTAAAACAATCTATAACAGTAAACTTATATTTATTCAGCGTAAACAATGTTAGTAATTGTAAATTTAATAACCTTGAATAATGGTAAAGGAGACAAATTAAGTTAAAAGTTCTATAATATAGGCAGACTTTTGCCAAATTTTAAAAGAAAAAATATATTTAAGGATATTTTAAACTTTTAACAAAGATTAATTACATTAAATTATGGTAATTTTGACAAGAATTATTTGAAAAATCACGCAGACATTTTCTATTTTTACTTTGATCAATATTTATCTACTATTTTTTTAAACTTCTTTTTGGGTATTTGGCAGAGTACAGCACAACCAATGTTTACGAAAAATGTTTTCACTTTTTTGTTGTCTATTCTTCGAAATTGTTGTACTTAATAATGATTTATACTATTCAGAACGAAAGATATTAAATTAGATTGTATCTAGCAAAGCATACAGTACTTGTTAAAGAAGAAAGTGAAATTTGAATATTTCGAAAGCAAATTTTTTTACTCTATTGTAGGAAAATAAAAGATAAGTCTGTATAAGTGATCAAAACGTCGAATATCATCATTAAACTAATTCAAAACGTTTAGATTGTGTTTTAATTAATAAGTCTCTCTCCAATAAAAAGAGAATTTATCAATTATAATGCAGATCTGAAATAGTAACTTTTAAAGTCAATATAAACTGCCAACCAATGGGCACTAGTAGTGAGTTTGCGCCTGAATAATAGGCTGGTCGTGTGGCATATTCCAGCATTTCTTCGTGTATTTAACACTTAAAGGGAGCCAGTTCCTCATAGAAATTCTTGCTAGAGACATCTTCATTGAAAGATCGCCCATGTCCTGCGTTGCCTTATACCATCAATCTATTCCTATATAAACTAATAAAACTCGTATTTTGTAAAATAATAAAAAAATATGATTTAAAAAATATAATATTTTAAATAAAAGTTAACTTTTTAAAAATAATAATAAAAAAGTTTTAAAAATTGATACTTGATGGAAATGCTTTGGATTAATGGGATAAGGCACAGCGCTCTGCCTCCGGATGAAGTTTCAATAGGTAAGTTTTTCCTATTAAGTGTTATACCTGAAGAAACCCCCAAAAATACCATATGGACAGCTCGTTGGCGGCAAGAACCCTTACCAACGACTACTATTCAGTAGTTTTTATTCACTTGATCATTGTTGGACTAGATGCAAAATAATTTGCGGCTGAAGCAATTTAAGATAAAAATAAACATTATATAAATATATAGGAAACAATGCATAAATATTCATAATCACTTAAATTAAATTAAATATGATGTAATGTATTTGTTGAAATAGATAAAAAGTTTCATTTAGATGAATGTTTATTAATATTCATTAAATAGCTTAGCAATTAAATATTAATTATTTTGTCTGTGCTAAATATTATATAAGAATTTGTATCTTTATTATATCATTAAAAATGTCCCATTTAGACGGGGCCGCCCAGAAGGTAACGGGGGCCTGGGAGAAAATAGGTTTACCTATCCTTCTGGGACTCCCTACACTAGAAAAAACTATAACTTGATCAGCATTTCAAATGCTGATGGTGTTGATCATGCTCCATTGCTATTAATTTCCCAGCACTTAATTGTCAACAGAACGAATTATGCAAAGAATCACTAATGGTTTCTATGTAAAGTTTTGATTAGAGGAATTTATTAACCTTTATTACATTATCAACCGACCAATAGATGACATCAAACCTTGTTAATGTAACATAAGCATGAAAATTTATATAATTGCAATCATAGGTAATAAATTTATACAAAGTTAGAAAAGTTATAAATTAAATTAATTTTAACAAATCTTTTTACATGAATTAATAAACGTTGAATTCTTTATAATTCTTAAGCAATTTTTTTCAACATTTAATAATAAATTGCGTTTAAATTTATTTAAATTGTCGATAAAAGATTACAAGAGAGAAATATTACAAGTTATATCCATACTTAATAATTTTTGATTATCTTTAAATTATTGAATTTAAAGTTAATATTCTTTGCTTCCAAATTAGTAGAAAATAATTAATGAAAATAAATAATGAAAACCAAACTAAAAAGTGTCAAGGATGCAGAGGAGGAATGGGATTTAATGGTAGCTTATATTTTTATGGTGCAGATCGGTCAGGGTATTTAGAAGTATATAGAGAATATACAGACAGACATACTGACATTATATAATACGTATATATATATATATAGATATTCATATTTTAATAATTTATGTGTAATATTAGAAAGATACGTCGTAAATTCTCCCACATTATTTTATTCAAAATGATTTGGCAAAAAATTCTGATTGATTATGGTAAAGTATGTAAATCGTTCAGATTTTATTTATATATTCTCCTCGTCAGTGTAAAAATGGTAAAAGTTTGAATTTTGTTGGTAAAATTGCATCTTAGCCTTTACTTTAAAGCGTATAAGTAAAAATAATGAGATTAGCCGAACTATAGTGCTGGATCCTAATTTTCATCGTCCTACTACTGGACGATTAGATAAATCAGTTGAACACCTGACCAACGGATCGGTTCGTTTTCTGGGTTTTCTTCGCGTGTCTAGCACCAAATAGGGACAGGTTTCTCATAAAAATTATCCAGAGAGGCCCTTTAACTTATGTGTTTCATTCCTTATACCATCAATCCAATCCAATCCAATCCTAATTCTAATCCGGTTCGGATTCTCATAATTTTTCATAAATAATATATAAATCAGGGTTTGCCTCTCTTCTTATGGTCCCTCTTCTTTCCTTGTAATAATACGCGTGCCCAAGTGGATAAAACCACTGAACACTAATAGTTGATTAGATTATAACACACGGCCATTAGTCATGGGTCCGCATCTGATCAACGGGCTAGATACATGTCGTTTTCCGTGCTTTTTACCTAGAATAGAGTCAGTTTCCAATATAAATACATCCCAAGAGTCATCCCCTTTTCTCAGATCACCAGGTTGGCATATTCTATCAAACTAACATTCTTGTTTGACTCACTGTGGGTCAAACCTAGCCAATACCCCAAACTCACGCTAATTGACCTCCGTGAGTCAATCCGTAACAGATAAACTGAAGCGGTGATATTATGAGATAAAAATCCGATCCCTTCAAGTCTAAGAGGTTTTCAGATAAACTCATTTTATAATGCCAACTTTTTATTTTATTTTATTGAATTCAAATATTTCTTTGATAATATTAAAAAAATCGAAAAATGTAAAAATAGATTTTTGTTAAAGTATTTTTTTGAGGTTTAAATACATTTTTGAATTCTTAGAATTGATATTCGTGTATAGAACAGCTTCTATAAATTATATCCAACTAAAAATTCAAACCCTGAAAATTTGTCTTCAGTCAAACCATGAAAGAAAATCGATATTTACTCAAAAAATGATATTGAAAATCAATTCTGTAAACTAGGATATAATTTATAACGTAGAAAATATGTATTTGTCACAGTTCTTGTCACCTGACGATGAGAAACAATGGAATCTCATCAGGTAACTATAGAATTTCACTTGACACATTTCTATAATCTTGTTTATGATACAATTTTGAAATATTACTAAAAATTTTCTTTTATAAAACATCAACTGAATAGATTTCACACAAATATAGGTTTATATGTAGTAGCCATGACTATTAAATTGCTATTTTAGACTTGATTGGATTGATGGAATAAGGTATAACGGAATAACATGAGATTAATCTGCTAAGGAGAGGTGCCTCCTATGAAGATTTTCAGTAGAAGGTTTTCCCTTTTTAGTTATTATATACGCAAAGAAAACACGAAAAACGCCATATTGTGAAACAACGAGTTCATAATATGGCGTTTCCGGTTGATTCGCGTTTCATCTGGGTGAAGCGCGAACTTAAGATCTACCAGCATTTAGTGCTTTTTTCCTCTCGGTCACTCGGCTCCCGTATTTAGACATTAGATTCGTGAAAAGAACACAAAAGATTCCAGTTATCCAGCCTGTTGGTGAGGCACTAACCTACGATCAACAAATGTTCTGTGGTTTTATCTAATTGCCTATTGGTTTGGATTTTAAACGTAATAACATTCATCTACAATGTTTCTTTAACATATATCTTGGAGGACTTAATCTCTATATATTTCAGTATATCGATATATCCTATAATTTATTGATAATTTTGATTTAAATTTAAGAATGATTATAAATTAATTTCATTTGCTGATTAAAATAAATTTTCTCCTAATGAATATGGTTTCTTGATATCATATTCGTATTATTTTATAGATTTCAGCTAATATATTCTATATAATAATAATATTTTTAGTTCGAACTGAGTTGACCAATTTATTTATTTCAATTACTGTAAGTACGATATCACTTCTACAGAAGGATCTTTTCTATAAGTATTAGATAAATTTACTTTGGTGAGATAAGGTAACGCAACACAAAGACAATCTATCAAGGGGGATGCCTCCTCGAAGGGCTTTCAATGGGAAAGTGCACACTATTTAGGTGTTGGTCACGTGAAAAAAACACGAAAAATTCCACATGACCAGTTGGTCAGGCGCCAACCCGCCAATAGTTATCATATTCGACAGTGTTCCGCTGTCGAATATGATAACTATTCTTGTTATAGGTGCAAACTATAAAACTACGAAAACTGATTAGAAATCAGTAATACACTTCTACGATATCAATTTATTTGGCGTTTCTTTATAATATTTACCACATAATTTACTTCATATCTGGATAGGCTGTATATCCAACTATACTTACAAACATAATTTCTAATATTTAATTGTATTTTAAGAAAACTTGTTAGTGTAGTAAAAGTATTCTCTTAAACGTGTCTGGTGATACTTTGAGATCAACTTAAAAAACAATATCTAGGCTTATTGCATTCTTGCATTAAGCAGACTTCAATTACAAGCATGGGCATATACTGTATATATATATGTGTGTGTGTGTGTGTGTGTGTGTCTTATAGCTCGAATGTTCTGAATGGAAGTTATAAACAATATTCTACTCATAATTCATTTATTTAGTAAGTTCCCACGGAAAATGAAATAGTTTATAAACATATACAATTTATCGGTTAGACACTTTGGTGAAGATTGCCTTCTCCTTTATCAGTATATGACATTTTATCACCTTAAAGAAAGTCCGTTTACATACTAACGGCAAAAATCTCGGATGATTAATTGGCTGTCTTCTGTTTTATGCCACTTTCTACTATAAATACAGATTCTATTGTTATCGTTGAAAGCTAGAGTATATCTATCATCAGCTTGGCAATGCGATCTACGAGAGAAATGAACAATGGAAATGGATGGGACAACTCGGATATCCTGGATTTTTTGAAAAATCTAGCAATGGGATCCACAAGATACGAACTTAAATTCTCTACTCCAAAAACAACAATTTATTCATTTAAACTGTGTTGTGTTGCCGTATCCCGAAACCCAACTGAGTCAAACCAATCATTTCAAAAATTAAACTTAGACTACACTAAGAGTTCCTTTTAATCGTCAGTTTATTCTTTAATATTTTTCGATTTTATAATAAAAAATGACTTATTATTATTATTATGAAGTAAGATCCTATTGCAGAATGAACTATTATGCAATTTGACTTGCACCTAAAAAGAATAAAGAAATTTTACAATGATTAAATATAAAACATATACAATACCCTCAAAATGCATTTCGGACTCTTACGAAGTCTCCCTTCATTTGGTGCTTCTATAAAGATAACAAAGTAAAATATATCGATACATAAAAGTTACATTAATAAACCAGCAATGAGTTGCTTAACTTTCCCGGCAACATTTAAAATACTGGTGGCGCCATCTGTTATCATATTTTATTTTTTAAAACTTTTTATATTTTTAACTACCGTATTATAAAATGACAAAACCCGTAATTTTGATGGTATGGATGGGTTTTATAAAAAAATTTAAATGCTAATAACGAGTAAAATCGTTACTAAGTCTGATCCTAGTGGAGATACACACGACACCTTTATCTCTCCACCCCTTGACCTTTAACCACCAAAATTTAATTGCATTAATCCCCTTAATAAACAAACCATCCTGCAAAATTTCAGAAATTTCGACAAAAATTACAGGAGTTATTAAGCTTCAAACAGGGTGAACAAAATCGTGTCCCCCCACACACATTTACATCCATACATACAGAAAATACCCCCGAATTTTTTTTGCATTTCGACGCTTCAAGGTGTTCTAAGTCCAAAAATGTAAAAATCTGGGAGGGGGTCATCGTTTGTTGGATCGCCTTACTTTCTCTGTTATAACAGTCGGGAAAGTACAAATTTAAGTTACTGGTTAGGTTATCAAAAAAGTTAACGTAACTAAAGGGCAAAATGTAATGAATAAGAAGAAGAAGAATTGTAATAATAACTTACAAGTTCTAGTTTTGACCTCTCAAACTCAAGTGATCTTGCTCTCTCCATCTTCTCGGTAGTCTTCTTTGATCTCGCTTTCTTGTAGGTTGTTACAGAAGAGTAGCTTTGATAATCCATTTTTCATTGTAATTTAATTATTTAAAATATTGACTTATTCCGAAACCCGCGTCTTCTTTTAATTATTCTTTACTTTCACAATTGGGTGCGTAGGTAGACACCGGGCATCTTTAACATCACTCTTTATTCAGGAATAAAGAGTGATGTTAAAGATGCACGGTGTCTNGTAGACACCGGGCATCTTTAACATCACTCTTTATTCAGGAATAAAGAGTGATGTTAAAGATGCACGGTGTCTACCTACGCACCCAGTTGTGAAGTAAATAATAATATTTAAAATATATAAAATTTTAAATAGTGGGTTTCAAAAGTATTCTATAAAATCTAGAGAGGTAAGTGATCGTACCTCTGTTAACTTGGAGAATCCCGGTGTTAAGTTTCAACTCCTGTAATAAAAATATCTATATTTATATCATAAAATTTTTAAAATAGAGATTTAAATATAAAATATTAAGGATAATAAGCATTCATAAACAATTTATTTATTGATTAAGCATAAATATACGAATACATCATATCAGGTAAAGGAAGTTTGTAGCGATAGACACAATAAATTAACTTAAAATATTTTAGTAATTCATTAATGCAGCAGTAAAACAATATCTAAATTTAATATGTTTGATGGAATTAACTTTTCCTTTGTTAATATTTCGCAATGATTTGCTCTCTTTGATAATGACAGGAATTACCAAATGCTATCAAGTATTGACGAATGAAGAATAATAATTGGCAATCGGATTACCTCTTTTGATTACATTTAGTACATTCAAAACTAATGTAGCTTATATATAACTTAATAACTACCGTAAAACCTCTGAACCACGTCCACCCACCGAAACAAAAAAATGATGGCCGTTGTTTAGATATTATTTTGTTTTCATTTCAAACAGAAACGTTCCTGAAAAGTAGTCGTCTTTAAAGGAGGCTTTTATTGTATGTTCGACTGTATTTTGATATTTTCTACGTGATATATATATATATAGTAAAATATAATATATCCTACAATTTCATATTTCACAATAAGGCTTTATATTCAATGAAATTCGGTAAATATCAATCTTCTTTCGTGGATATTTTTTTGTGTTGCTATATCATATATTGTTTCTTTCCGGTTGACACGCATTAAAGGTGTGTCCGTTTTGTCAGAATAGTGTATACTTTTACGTCAAATTTTACGTCACTTCTAGCTTGTAATGAAAACGTGTCAAAATGACGTGAAATTCTTACTACTATGACAAAACGAATGAGCCTTTGACTCGTTAGTCAATGTCCTCACCTTACTGTATTAAACATTAAAAGCATGGCCTCATTGAACTTTTATATACAGTTAAAGCTCTGAACAACTGCTACTGACGGGAACATAAAAAATGGCTTTTGATGTGGCCGTTATTGGACGTTCAACTGTATTAAAATTACACTATCTTTGTCGTCATTTATTCTCATTCAGTGATAATTATTCCACTTATATATTGATTTATCCATTTTTTAATTTTTGTAATTTAAGAATTTATTTTAAAATATAGAAATACATTTTGGATCTTATTAATCTCATAGGGGTAACTGTGGCTTCTGAAATACTACGAAACAAATCGAACAGAGAATAAGTTAGTAACGAAAGGTTAAAGGTCACTTAATGATAGAGCTGGATTTGCATAAATTGCAGCATATGGCCTCACGTTATGAAGCTACAGCTTAGGGCCTGACATTTTTACATGTATCATTACTAGATAGAGGGGAAAGACCAGTTTTGTATTATAGTTTAGGGCCACAAGTCTAAGATAAGCCCTCTTAACAAAGATGATAGACTTATTAATATGTAATCAATTAATTCTTATGATAATCAGTTATATTTTACATTCAAGTATTTATAGCGTATTATTTTTCTACACATTTAATGTTTAAAATAATAGTAAAGTTTACTTTTAATAAATATTTTCTGATATTTATAAATTATAGTGCATATTAATATATCATCATTTCGATAAGTTTTTTGGGTTCCATCCTGTGGCACTAAAGTGGATATTAAGAGAGCTTTTCTTCTCATTCCATTATAGGTTCGGCCAGGCCACAATGAAGCAGACGGATGGTGAGGGAGAGTCTCAAAAATTATTTATGAAAAATCCTGGGAAGTTGCTCGGATTGGATCCCTGATCCGCCAAAGCGATATGCTAATGCTTAACCGTTTCCATTGTCCTGATATATAACATTTATTACATTTTTTGTCTAGTTTTATCACTTTTATTTACTTAAAGTTAATGTTTATTTGCATTTTTTTTTGTAGTTTTGTATAAATGTACTCTCTAATCTTTGCCGGAGGGTATGACCTCATATGGGAATTATCAATTACAGTAGAGCATCGATTATCCGACTCAATTGGGGATTCAGGTTGATCGGATAATCGAAAAAAATGAAAAAAAACCATTATTAGCATAGTATATTAGTATATCCCATATAATTAGTATATTAGTACAGTAGAGCGTCATTTATCCGAATCAATTGGGGACTGGGGTTGTTCGGATAACTTATTTTTCGGATAACCGATTATGTACGAAAAAATATATTAACCTATCCCGTGTTGAAATTTTTCTCCGTTGCGTGTCGCTTCGAGTTGAATTTTTGTCGATGTTAAGCTTAACGTAAACTTTTTAAAATAATAATCGTGGCTATTGTATCGTTAAAAATGATTTCTTTATGTTTTACAAACGAAATAAATACATTGAAAAATATAAAAACAAATAAAAATTATACTTAAGGCCGACTAGAATTCTTTCGGATAACCGACTATCGGATAAACGACGCTCTACTGTATATCGCTATTAACCTACTTCGCGTTGAATTTTCATCGATGTTAAGCCTAACAATTTTTTTTTAAATAATAGTCTAATCGTCGCTATTGTATCGTTAAAAATTATTTTTAAATTATTTTATTGCTCACAAAACACAATCACTCATAATTAGAAAACTAAGTTTCGTTTAAATACTGGCCTCTCTTCAATGGTGGGGTCAGTGTTGCCAGCTAAAACACGCAAAAATTTAACGAAAATAATATTAAAGTAGCCAAGACATAGACAAATATTGTAGCGCCACATCACTAGCGGACATTTGAAATTTGCCGACTAGAACGGTCGGTTAACTGATGTGACGGTTAATCAGGGGTCGGATAATCGATGCTCTACTGTATTATCAATTATGATGTTATTAAATAAATAAATAAACTAAACATTACGCCGTTCTTCTTCAGAAAATACTGTAATTGTTTTTTTTTTTAGAAGTAAACAAATTACAAATGCAAAATGATACATTATTTGTTGAACTTAATGATATAAAACATAACTTTATTTTAAATAATACGAGCTTGTTATTATATTTTCTATTCAAATCACGTTTCTTGTATTTTACATTCTCTGTCTTGTAGACTATAAAAGTTCTTTAGCCTCGAGCTATTGGTGAATAGCGGGAGTTGGAAGTATAGATTATGTGTTATTGACTTACATAAACAGTCAATAACTTGGATGCTGCAAGAGATTTTTATAAATAAGAATTTATCATTACTTTGGTTTTTCTTTCAGATCGTAATTATTTCTTCTTATCTAACAATTATCACATTACTGAAGATAATTTTTTGTTGTTTGAACGTTCGTTGATTAATATATATTCAGGGGAAAAAATATAGATAAGAACAATTTAGAAAATTACTTAGTTAAAAAAAAATATAGAATTGTATTGTTGTATAAGTCTATATATCGTCCTAGTTATAGTGGGAATTGGTAAATTTTTAACATAACAGATAAATTGGTATCTGTCTTATAATGAAACTAAAGAATCATTCAACAACTACACATATGCAGCCCAATACTAGGGCAAAGTAACCTTAGTGTTTCTAATTATCCTAGTTATCTTAGGGGGTATCCATGTCAAACTAAAGTATCATTGAAGCAATTGCACATGAACAGCCACTTGGATGAAGTTATCCTAGGGCTGTCCATTTCAAAATGAAGTGCCATTAAACCAATTGCACATGGACAGCCCAATACTACGATAAAGTTATCCTAGTGTTGTTCTGTTAATGTGTAGTTGGTTCACCGTTGCCACGGTTTTACCATACAAACAGTTATATCAATTTTAATAAGGAAAATAGCTTAAAATTTTAATAATAGATACATTTTTAAATGTTTCTTTATACATATTTTTCTGTATTTTATGTACATTTTTCCTTAACTTAACTCATCAATCATATCATAAATTAATCGTTAACTTGTCTTGTATAGTTTATTTTATTTAATTGTAACTTGAGTAGTCAATAAATGATTTTAACTATAAGACCGATATTGCAATTCTGGCCAGCTTCCAGATTTCTAAAAGACATCATCTTTATGTATCCTACTAAATAACCTAACTCATCTGAACAATTTTACTTTCTTACAACCTTTTGTGACTGCTCGTTCGATTGTTAAAGTGATTCATTTTTTATGTACAATTAGTACATAATTTATAGCCTATTCGGAGACATAATTCTTTAAAAAAGTATTCTAAAACTTAATAATGACGACTGATAATTTATTCTACTCTAATGTACCATTTAGTATCAATTAATTATAATTTAAAATCCATAGATTTATATTAACTAATGCTATTTTTAACAACAAAAACTCTTCTATAAACTTTAGTATTAGTTTCTAGAACTTATTGCATATTTTAATAAGCTGTCAATGCACATATTTATCAAAAAATTATCCAATTATTCTCCCTTCTTACATTATTTTAATGCATTTTATGTAATATTTATCACATCCTTTCACATTCGCTTTTATATCGTTTGATTAGTGAGTAAAAACTTTTCGTGACATTTAATAAGAAAAAAGAATAAATTTATAATAAAATTTATTAACTAAACTGTCGTTTCAAAATACAGTCGAACCTCCAATGATGGTTATCTCTAAATGGCAGATATTTTTTCGGGAACATTTCTTTTTGAAGTGCATGCAAAATAACCTCTAAACAACGGCCATTTTTATCTCCCGTTAGTGGCCGTTTTTCACAGGTTTTGCTGTATTTTAAATAATTTATTTTTTTTATAAATACACAAGTTGTTCAACCCATATTCTTGTTATTTGAAAAAGCATTCAAACAATTAAAATTGTTATAATTAATTGTAACATTTCTAAGTAACAGTGGGATATTTCTTGAATTTTTTTCGAAAGAGCAACATTGTTTTCTGAATTAAACAAGTTTTTATTAACTCGTATAATTCCTATTACTGAAAGTAAATAATTTACACAATTAATACAATATAGTACAGTAAAACCTGTGTAAACAAGAACGTACAGAACATTTTTTTCTGTTTTGGCAAGTTTCCGTTTTATCCAGGTTTTACTATATTATTGTAGTAATATACTTCATATATGGTTGATTCTTTTACCTTTAAAGAAAATAAATTACAATACAAAATAATCTCCAAACGACGGTCACCTTTAAACAACGATCATGTTTTACGTTTCCATAAGTGACCGTAGTTTAGAGGTTTTACTTTACACAGTAAATTTATACATTCATTTAAAAAATATCGCTTTTTTTTATAAAAATACAAGAAATATTTAACAAATAGAGATCCTTGTTAAGTAGAACAACATTAAAAAAACAATTGCAATTTAATATTTTCCTATGTAATAAGCGTCTTTATTAGTCAAAAATATTTTCATACATATTCATTAAAAATACCGACACTGTTATTTTTATTATTTAAACAAAAATCTAAATTATTGTTTATTACATCATCAAACTACTACTAAAGTAAAGCAAATATTTTTTAATATAAAAATAAAAGAAGAAAGTTTTATCAAGAATTTAAAAATAAGAAGTTTAAGAACATTTTTCTTTCATTACACTTTTGGAGAGATTCAAAACTTGCAGAAAAAATCATAAAAAAAAGTAAGATTTTTAAAAATGTAATTGTAGTTTCCTTTAATAATAATTGTAGTTTCGTTATAAAAGAAAAATTTCTTGTTAGAAAATGAAAAATTTTGAAGTCAAAAATAAAAAAAAAAACAAGATTTTTCTTTTACTTTTTCCGTTTTCAGATTTTCCTCCTCCTCTTCTTTTTTTATGTTCAGCTTCTCCTTTTTTAATTAAATCCCTTTACTTTGTTTTATTGTAATCTTTTCTGTAAACATTCGAATTTCGTAAAGAGCAGAAGAAATTGGGAAAAGAAAATAGTAAAAAAAAAAAAAACAATTAAAAGACAGTCGGTGTTAAGTTTTCACCCTCGTTTTTCTCACGCTTATTAAATTTATCCGGCAGATTATTAACTACGCCATTTTTTCTTAATATTTAACTTCGCCTTTTAATTAAATGATGCTAATGCTTTATCTAAATTATGTATTGTAATTGATAATTATGTAAAATAACGTAATTTTAGGGAAAATAAGGTAATTTTTCTCTAATCGCGCCACTCTATGCACCAATATTGGAAAGTGTTTAATGAGATTTTAGGCACGGATGGAAATTCTGTCTCACTGTCTTCTATACCGTAAAATGTAAGATAAAAACGAGAAATTAAGTAGAATTCTTTCGCAGTAAAATAGTATAAAACATATAATTTTTTTCGTAAATATACGATTGAACCTGCGAACAACGGCAACCGATGGGATTATAAAACGTGGTCGTTGTTTAAAGGTGGCCGTATTTTTGGAAAACATTTTGTATGTTTTGTTCTCTATACACTCTTAAATCCTTTGACCGATCTGCATCAAATCTTACATAATTACTCTCTAGAACCCAGCAGAAAATATAGGCAACTATAAAACCTAGACAAACCACTCTTCCCCCGATTTCATTCCCTTGACACTCGGTAATAAACCTAACAATGGTAGACATTTATAATGTTGAACTTTGATTGATTTGAACTTTATCCAATATCAAACCGGGTTATAAATTACCAAAAATTCTTGTTTACGTCCAATTTAGCCATTAAATCTTTATATCATCAAAACGCAAACATCGAACTTCATTAATTAATAAAATCAGTTTCTAAAAGTCATTTTTATCCAGCAATATTTATGACGTCCGAACTGACGTGCGATTATCTTAAAACTTCTACTAGTAACTCTAACTTTCTTTTTTTATTTAAAAAAATTCTACATTATGATTAATAAGAAGTTATCTCAGCTAGAAAAAAATAGAATAAAATAAAATATGCACCTCATAATTGGAAGTGACATCCGAGCGAAAAGATAATTAAGAAATAGGAAATATTTTCTTTTGCTGCAAAAATCTCACGGGATAGGAAAGCCTAAGTTGTTCCTTTGCTCAGAAAAAAGAAGACAGAATAAAAAAAAAGTAAGAGGAAGAAGTAGTTACTTCTGTCTACACTTTTCAATCAACAAGCGCACAAACTTCTCTTCTTCTGTAATCTGTCCATTCTTCACAATTTTTCGAGGATCTGTTTGTTTGCCAGCAGATCTATCTTAAATTTCTAGATTTTTCTGGAGAGGTGCATTTTTTTCTCTACTTTCTCTCTCTCGCTCTTTCTGTGTATATGTCTGTTTATTCAGTCGGAAAAGAAATTGATGTTCTCTCTTCTCGGCGTGCGGGATGGAAGAAGTACACAAATCACTTCGAGTGATTAATTTTTAAGAAGGGAACTTTGCATGTTTAATTAATGACAGTTTTTACTATTAGATTGGTTGAGGTTTTGCTTAATCGCTTTGTCACACGATCCCAACTTAAATTAAATTCTTTTTTAAACCTTTAACCATAAATATTGTTAGTGAATCGATCTAAAAAAGAGCCAGATGAGTATCAACTTAACTCTTTCGTACAGATTATAAACTCATAGATTAGAGTTAAACCTATCCAATAGCAATAGTTAAGTTGTTAAATAGTTAATAACTCTCTAATAGCATCTTTACAGAGTGATTATAATTAAACAGGAGGTGTTTAGAACTGTGTGATGGACTACGAAATTTTGAGTTCGTGGTAAAACATTTAGTTTAAAAATTTCCCAATAGAGAAAATTTGGCGCTAATGTCGTTACATATTAGATAGGTTGACATTCAAATACAAAGTTGAGATATAAAGTGAAATAATTTTTATTACAATTAGTAGATCATAGATTCTATAAGTTGTAATTCTTCATATGTGATATATGGTAATTTTACAGTTGCACACATGGAAATATTCAAGTACCCAATAAATCAGACTAACGGTCCTACTGTATGTGCCTACATCTACCTGTTCTAAAGCATGCATTTTAAAATTGCCAAATAAAGTATGCATGTGTAATATTAGCAATGTGGCATTATAGCCTATGGAGAATTACAACTCTCAAAATCTGTAATCGTCACACTAAATTGTAATAAAATCATTGTACTGACCAGTACGTCTCAGTTTTTCTGTATTACCTGAATTTCTTTAACAACTTATCTAATATGCAAATTGCAGCGAAATTAGCGCAAATTTATCCTCGTGGGAAATTTTGAAACTAACTTTTTATTTGCGAAATCGAAATTCCATGATCAGGAGAGCATGTGCACCAAATTTGGTTGCATTTAGTCCACTAGTTCTTTCTACACAATTCCTGATTTAATTAATTATAACTACTTTTGTATAATTTACATTGTAGAGATTTATTGATAAATTATCTTACAATTTTAAAAGAAAATAGGATTTAAAATGTATAGAGGAACGTCAAGATGATCACCCGATTCAAATAAGATGCCACTTCTTTGAATTCTATCGAAATCCAAATGGCATGATTTGCCTTAACGTAACACTAAATTCAATTTAGGTTAAACGATCCTCTATACCTTACACAATATTTGTCATTTTTAAATGCATTTATTCTTAGTCACGTTTTTTATTTATATATAAAAAGTAAAAAAACAACTTCGCTTCATTAAATTTTAAACCGTTAACTCATAAATTTATTTTTATATATGCTTAAGTCAAAAGTCTAAAGGAGTATTCTAAGAAACACAAAGAGAAAATTTAATGAAAGACGAAAGAACTCTTCGTATGAGAAAGAAGAACGGGGGGAAAAGTATTTTGGCATCCTGTAGTTTGTTTATATATTAAATTAGAAAAAATTAAATAAATATGAAGAAAGTTTTTCTAAAAAATTTAGAAATTTAAACTTTATATTTTATATATATATTTAAATAAAGAAATATAAAGTTATAAACAAGAAAAACTATTTTAAAGTTTGCTCCTTCTCTAGATATGGAAGCGAAATTTAATGAATTTGAAACTTAGTTTTACTATAATTTGATAGAATATTTTTTTTGAATATATTGTTGAATATATTTACAATATCAGGAATAAAAATTACTGACAAATAATAATATAAATCAAATTTAACTTCTCTAAACTTTTCTCTCGATGTATAATGCACATTTGTAACTTCGCTATATATTTTCACATAAGTCATTATATTACTGGAAATTTCTTTTATTCTTATGTGAATTAGTATAATATTCACTTATATATATATTTTCCTCTACTCATTTGATACTGAAAGGAATCATTTGTAAACGTCGAAATGTTTAACGCATTTTATCAGAAGAAGAATCGCAGTTGGAGGTTGTAGTCAGAAGACAATCAATTTATTATTGAAGTGTATTCTGAACAAGAATATATTTCAAAATCGATTAGCTCATTCGCATTTGTGAGTTGTTGCATTTCAATTTTAAAAAATTATAATTCTTAAATAATTTCTCTAATGTCTCTCCGATGCAGGAGTCGTACCTTCAATGACGGCCATCATTTTTTTCGGAGATGTTACTGTTTGAAAATCATACAAAATAAATTCCACGAAACCTCCAAACAACGGCCATTTTTAAACGTTTCTTTTTGAAATGCATACAATGGAATCTCCAAACAACGGCCAGTTTTTATGTTGTCGTCTGAGGCCGTTGTTCAGAGGTTTGGGTGTATTTTAATATTTTTCTTTAGAGTGAAAGTAATGACGCTGAGTGGATTAAAAAACAAAATTGAGTCTTGTGGATGAGATAAAATCATTTCTTGGCTTTAATTCAAATTTAAAAATAGCTTTTATTATTTTTAATTATTATAAATTATGAAATTTTATATTAATTTAAACATATAAACATTTAAACAATTCATATATAAATCATTTAAATTTATATCCTTAAACATTAAGTGAATATGGAAAAGATAACAACAATTATATTCATTAAATTAAAATAATAATATAAATTTATTTTTGAATAAAAAAAAAGCAATTATAGAGATATGCAACAGTTTCAATAGATTTATGATAAACATTTCCATATTATTTATTCAAGCGTATAAACAATTTATGCAACAATTTGAATACTTAAAATGATGTTCGTATACATCATTCATAGTATTATACCTCATTTATTATAAAGGGTGATCATAATTAAAGAGTAGGATTCAAAGCTCTCTGTAGGAAGAATTATTGGGTCAATCTCAATCAAATTCGGTATACATACTGTCCCGGATATGCGGTTTCTATTTTCTGTAAAAATATTTACTTCAAAATTCATTCTCTAGGAAGAAATATAGTGCTGCTCTCTCCTTAAGGGGCATATTACGGATGTTTTATAACAAATTTCGAGTATAAAAGGAGTCGTAAAGCGTTCTTCGCGATTCTTCGAAAGGTGAACTCATGGTGCTTAATTTGCCTAATCGCCCACTAATTGCATACTCCACATTTGTAATAGCATTTGTACTGAAAATAAAATTATTGCACTTTGTTTTTTAATTCCTGAAATTTGTATTTTGCCTTGTTTACGTGTTTCATGTGTTTTGCTGTTATTTTGTTTTTAGTGAGTAATTATTTGTTGTATTGTGGTTAATAACCTTTATAAACCTTGCCTAGACGACATACAATATTTAAACACATAACAGAGCAAACTATCGTATAACAACAGAGATAATTGAAAATTTTGTCTTCGTGTGTTTCGTGTTTCCTGTTTATATCGAAATCTAACTGAAATATATAGGATAGGACAAATGGGATACGGCCACGCAACGTCAGGGCAATCTGTCAAGAGGGCCTCCCGAATGGATATTCTACAGGAAACTGGTTTCTATTTAGGTTGTTAGATACGTGAAGAAACCGAAAAACTCTCGTGGGTTCGCACCTGACCAACGGACTGGCCACATCCGTTGGTCAGGTGCGAACCCACGACTAACGGTTTTATTAATTCAGCTACCGTGAGCACGCAGAGGCGATCTTACTGCTCTGGATGATCCGGATTAACTTCCGGCGAGCAACTCCGCAGGAATTATTCTTGAGCGGATTATCTCGGATATGTCCATTACCACTCCTATTGTGGGCCTGGCTGAACTCATAATGGGCTTGAAAAAAGACCATCTTGGTATCTGCAGAGAAGAAGAGTTTAAAAAAAAAANAAGTGTCTGTTTATCTGTTCTTTTATCAAACAATGGATAGCAGTGGCTTACCATTAATTACAAAGTTTAATTTTTTTTTAAATTGTGCTTTTTAAAACGTTAAATAACTTTATTCAATAGAATAATAATTTGTTGGAGTTTTTATTATATATTTTTTTTAATTTTATAAACTCATTTCGTGTTGTCGCTAGTTGCGTGTGTAACAGGATCGCGTTACACTTTGCATGCTATCAATTGGCTAACAAATTTGATTATACGTACAGATAATATCAATTTATAGAAGAGGAAACTAAGTCGGATGTTAGCCAGACATCTTGACCTCAAAAGCTATTGTTTTCGTGCAAGAAACAGACTTAAAAAAACAAAAAAAGGGGGGAACGATAACACGAACGGAAAACAAGGAGAAGAAAAATAAAATAAAATAATCGCTTAAAAGCAAATTCAAAGTTATAAATTTTTATTTTAAATTCTTTAATTATATATGTATTATTATATATATATATATTGTTCCTACTGTATCCATCCTGGTGTAGTGTGCATCCACCGAAGCCGGAATGGATAACCCATTGAAAGTCGTGGGTTCGTGCCTCATCTACAGCTATCCACCTGAAGTTTCCTGGGTTTATTTACCTGTCTAACACCCAAATAGGAGCCAGTTTTCTGTAGAAAGACCTCCTAGAAAGTATTCCTCCTTGGCATCCCATCAAGTCTATGAGCATTAAGAGGGCCTTTTTGCTTCCATACTTATCGTAGATTTGGCTAGGCCCATTCAGAATGGGAATGGCCGGTTGGGAAAGATAAGGACAAGCTGGGGGGTGTTCTTAAATTCGATTTCGAGTCCCCCAAAGTAGTAAACTGCCTCGTCTATTCCGCCGTCATTATTACGATTTACATAAAATATTATACAGTATTTCTAATAAAATTACAAATCGTTAATTAAGTACTGTAATTTTACATTTTGTAAAATTTTATTTAATTAAATGCTCGTTTATATTCTTAAAGGAGGATAAATGAATTACGAAATGAAATAATTGAATATTTTAAATTAAATAAAAATAACCTTTTGATTTTTTTTTATTTAATTTCTCATAAAATTTACTTATAAATTTTTGTTTTAATTGACGAAATGTTACAATTTCTTCCAACAAACTGCTGCTTAAGCTGAACATAAAGCAAGTATTTGATCTTTTGTAGTTTTTATATCGAAAACTTACAATAAATTATAATTAAATTTGATTTTTTTCACGGATTTTAATGCTTTAAACAATGATCAGTTGTAAGAAAAATCGAAATTTCTACATATATTTATCATTAGAAAATCTCAGAAACATTAGTAAATTGACAATATAACAATTTTTCATCTGAGGGGATGATTCAAATCGGCTTTTTTGGGGGACAGATAAAAAAATTTAAGAAATTTCTTTCTTTATTTTTTCATATATGAAATGAAACGTAAACTTATCCAGTTACTCGACTTGATATGGATTGGAGAGTACATTTGAAGTAAAGAGGATTGCCTGATATGAAGAGAGACAGAGATGACATATTCGATCTGGCTAGAATATATCGACTTTCTGAACATCAAAGCTACACTTTCGGGGGGAGGAAACAGATTTCTGTCAATTGGAATCGAATAAATTACATTAAAATTTCTCCACTCCTTACAAAAAACTAATACGCGAATAAATTAATTAAATTAAATTAATACGAATGTAATTTGTATTTTTTTTTTAATTATCGAGATGTTTATTCGTAAACAATTTGTATGTAGAAATATATTTTTAAATAATTATTATCTACTTTTCTACTAGGAAAAAATTTCTCAATAAAGAGTAATTTTCCTTGTTACTAAGTTGTACTTTTATTTTTAGTTTATCGTTATCATGTGGCATTTATGAGCATATTTTTATTATTAATAGCTTCGGGCCCCTCGTAGAAGAGAAAAGTCAGCTTCCCTTCTCTCACCTTTGAGAGGCCCTAGGAGACCCGAGTTTCGGAGGCCCCGAAATTGGAAAAAATAAAGCAATTTTACCGTTGCAATTATATACCGTAATTTATAAATAACGATATATATTCTATTGCTACAATTAGACGTTATTAGTTTCTGATTAAAATTATGTAGAGGATCTTCAACATTCTGTGCCTAGGGCCCCGAAATCTCTTAATCCATCACTGGTCAGGGCAACTTACGTTTTTTGACACCCCGGTATATTAATAAGTGTATTATATTGTTTAAAATAATAAAATTTGATTAAAATATTAAACTAATTCAGATATAAACAAGTAATTATTTTTTAGCAAATGTTTCTGAGGCCTTCGTAAATGCGAGGCTTCATTAAATGATGCTGCTGGCCTTAGGGCCTGGAAGAGTTTATAATATTTATTATATAATTAAATATAAACAGTGTATAAAGGTTGTACGGTAGGCTTACAGATTATTTCGTTTCCATCCTGAAAGGTCAATGAACTTGTAAAAGCAATTCTTTTGTAGTTATCTACGAGGAAAAAATTTTTATTAAATTTTTAATAAAAAATATAGTTTTTATAACGAAAATAATTTATATTTTTGATTTTTTTTTTATTAAATTAACAAATTTAATCTGTAAGTATCAAAATAAAGATTTAAAAACATAATTATATTGTAATGAAGCTATTGTAATGTCTTACATTTCATTAATAATAGTTCAAAAATTATATTTTCTAATGAAAAATTTGAGTTTTTTAAAATATAATTTCAAAAAATTAATTAATGTTTTCGGGCTGAAATGATAAAGTGTCTGTTTATCTGTTCTTTTATCAAACAATGGATAGCAGTGGCTTACCATTAATTACAAAGTTTAATTTTTTTTTAAATTGTGCTTTTTAAAACGTTAAATAACTTTATTCAATAGAATAATAATTTGTTGGAGTTTTTATTATATATTTTTTTTAATTTTATAAACTCATTTCGTGTTGTCGCTAGTTGCGTGTGTAACAGGATCGCGTTACACTTTGCATGCTATCAATTGGCTAACAAATTTGATTATACGTACAGATAATATCAATTTATAGAAGAGGAAACTAAGTCGGATGTTAGCCAGACATCTTGACCTCAAAAGCTATTGTTTTCGTGCAAGAAACAGACTTAAAAAAACAAAAAAAGGGGGGAACGATAACACGAACGGAAAACAAGGAGAAGAAAAATAAAATAAAATAATCGCTTAAAAGCAAATTCAAAGTTATAAATTTTTATTTTAAATTCTTTAATTATATATGTATTATTATATATATATATATTGTTCCTACTGTATCCATCCTGGTGTAGTGTGCATCCACCGAAGCCGGAATGGATAACCCATTGAAAGTCGTGGGTTCGTGCCTCATCTACAGCTATCCACCTGAAGTTTCCTGGGTTTATTTACCTGTCTAACACCCAAATAGGAGCCAGTTTTCTGTAGAAAGACCTCCTAGAAAGTATTCCTCCTTGGCATCCCATCAAGTCTATGAGCATTAAGAGGGCCTTTTTGCTTCCATACTTATCGTAGATTTGGCTAGGCCCATTCAGAATGGGAATGGCCGGTTGGGAAAGATAAGGACAAGCTGGGGGGTGTTCTTAAATTCGATTTCGAGTCCCCCAAAGTAGTAAACTGCCTCGTCTATTCCGCCGTCATTATTACGATTTACATAAAATATTATACAGTATTTCTAATAAAATTACAAATCGTTAATTAAGTACTGTAATTTTACATTTTGTAAAATTTTATTTAATTAAATGCTCGTTTATATTCTTAAAGGAGGATAAATGAATTACGAAATGAAATAATTGAATATTTTAAATTAAATAACAATAAACTTTCTGAAGATTATTTCAATTTTAACTCGTTTGAATGTAAGTGTAAGTGTATTAACAGTAGTATCACGTGATTTACACGTCCTTGATTGCGTTATGCTGTACACGTTTATCAACTCACTTATCAGAAATTTCATACTTGGTCTGGACTGTTTCTATTTTGTAATAAGCTCAAAGAACGATGAACTACAAAATTAAATTCGTTTGTAATTATTGTCGATGTTTAAAACTATATAAATTACGTCTACATGGATTATATTTATGGATTTCGTAAAATGTAAGTAATTTTACAGCCTGATTAAGTATAGAACAGTATCAGATATACTTGTAATTTACAGCTGTTTCGTGGATATAATTACTTCTATTATCTAGAGTTGTACTGTTATAAACACGTATACATGATTAAATAAATAATTCATTTGTTTCTAGGCTCTACTTTTTCTGATATCATAGTAGTATAAATATTGTATTATTTCGAATTTATACGTACCCAACTTTTAGGAAATTTTAGGAAAATATTCGATGATAATTAAGAGTTTAAAATAAGTTTTTTTAAAAGTAAAAGTCTTAATGTTATATATAAATTAGAATGTAATTAACAGACCTTTAAAGTATGACGAAGAATACCTCGAATTATAAGACTCATCCTTGCTTATATACATGGATTTTAATAGACTAAATGTAGTTTTAGCGTTTATTAAAGAATAAAAAACGTTAATAATGTATTTGAAATATGTATAAAATGCAATAAACATTTTTATTATATTTAGATTTCCTATAGGTGACAAAGAATACTTAGAATTTAAGTAGCACTTCCATTTTTAAAAAGGAATTTTATGGGACGTAGAATTTAAAAGAGTTATAAACTATAGATACAGTTTAAATGAATATATTAAAGATTTACAACGCTAACAATGCATTTAAAATAAAATATAATTAACAGAAAATATAAAATAAAGACGTAATCTCAAATTTTCATTGTATAAACTTTTGACAAGTTTAAGACATACCCCAACTTTAAATCAAGAAACATGTGAGAAAGATCACATGGTTCTTACTCGAAAGGGGAAAAATAAATCTTAAATTTGAAGTAATACGTTATTATAATTTTTAAGCACATACAGTACAAGGTACACAGTTCTATGTAGTGCTTATGCAAGTACAGTGCAAAGTATAGAATCCTTATTAAGTAAATTAGGCCTATAAGGTATACACTTCATAACTGTAATTAGTCTATAATAAGAAATAACATTTAAATAAAGGTTTGAATTATTTTACAATTGCAAAGTATTTTAGATATTTAAGTTTTAACTTAAAAAATCATGATTAAATAGTTGAATAATTTCTTGTTTTAGTAAGTTTACTAATCGGTTTAATCAGTTTAACTTAATTATTGTAAACTACAATGTTAATAATTAATTATAAGTTTTTAAATATATGCATACCTATAAAATGTTAAGACAACAGAACATTAATTAATCTTATTAATATAGGTGAAAGGTCTGAGATTAACGCGACGCAATGGCGCGATTCGCGTCGTGTCGAATGAGACTAGTCTAACCTCTGAACAACGGCCACTAATAGAGACATTAAAAAATGACTTTATTTGGAGGTTATTTTGCACGCATTTCCGAAAAATGGTCGTCATTTACAGGTGGCCGTTGTTGGAGGTTCGATTGTACAGTACATAGATGATAACTTTATAAAAATGTAATTTTTTAATAGGATATTACTGAATATTATAGAAAAGGATGCGAAGGAATACAATAAACCTGTAAAATAGGTACACTAATGAAGACTAAATAAATAAATAATAATAATAATAATAAAGTCTCCTAGAAAGTTTGTTTATAATTTAATTAAAGAAAATATAATTATTTTATATTTAATTATTATGTTTTATACATTTTGTTTTAAATATTTTAATATAGAATACTTTTTAAAGTGGTATTCTTTTACTTTTTTTACAGATTTTATAATTATTTTTATTTATATTCGAACTTCGAACGCGGAAATGATGGGATTTTGTGAATATAAAAGCGATTCATTACTGGCATGTACAAGAGTAAGCATCGACTATGCAGTAAAAACAGCAACTAGTAACATAACATACATCCAGATACAATCAACTCCTCAAAAAGTATTATCTATACCATTTAAAGAATATATACCTGCTATAGAGACAGTGGACATATCAGGAGAATTAGAAATAATAAGAAACAATACCTTTTCCGGTTTATCAAGTTTAAGGGTAGTGTTATTGGTAAAGAATCGATTATCTCATCTAGAAGAAGGTACATTCTGTAACTTGGATAATTTAAAAATAATAAGATTAGTTAATAACAAGTTTACTACTTTATCCGATTTAATACCAGCTATTAAATGCCTAGATTTGAATAAGTTGCATTTATCTGAAAATGCTTTGTTGCAAAGTATTACTTCTAATGAAGTTGAGCAAATACAGGATATTCGGGTCAATGAACTTGATCTTACAAACTGTGCCATACGACGAATCGATGATAACGCTCTGACTGGTTTAAACAATGTGAGGAAATTGCTTCTTACTGGTAACCCATTAGATTATGAGGGATTAAGAAACGTATCTTATGGACTATCTAAGACGTCAGTACGTTCACTAATTGCACGTAGATTAAGTAATAATACTTTCATAAAGTCTGATGTACTAATGCCACTTTCTAATGGTGCTCTAGAAGTTTTGGATATTGGTGAGAACCGTCTGGTTGTCTTTCCGTATTTGTTAGATTTTAAAACGCTTCGAGAGCTTGTCCTTTTTCGTTGCGAGTTAATTGAACTAAATGGCTACGAAATATTTGGCATATCAAATTTACAAACACTAGACTTAAGCGATAATAAATTGAGACGGATTATTTTTAATGAATCTGATTATGGGTACAGGATACATAATCTAGATTTAAGTTATAATGGTCTTAAATTTAAATGGGATTTTACATTACCTAACGCAATTTTTACAATCTTGCCAGATTTAGAAAGGTTAGACTTAACTAATACTCTATTACCACCTACATTAACTGATCTCATTTTTACAGGCAACAATAGTCTTAAAATAGCCAAGTTAGCAGGCTGCTCAATAAAAAATATACAGAATTATGCATTCAAGGATTTAAATTACCTTACTGATTTAACTCTAAATTATAATAAAATAAACAATTTAAGATCTGAGATGTTTTATGGATTATCGAATTTAGTTGTTTTATATTTGGGGTATAATTTAATTGATAATTTTAACTCTTCTGACATATTCATTCATCTTGTCAGTTTGGAGATTTTAGACCTCTCATGGAATAATATTGTTCAATTAGAACCTGTATTTAAACCTCTAAAATCTCTAGAAGTTCTTATCTTGGATAACAATAGAATTATACATTGGAACGATAGCATTTTAACTAATAACACCAATATCACCTACTTTCGCGTAAGTGGAAATGATATCGTGTATATTACTCCTGCTATGCTGCAAGATTTTAGTACAGTAAAGAATCTGGACTTCTCTAAAAATAAGTTCGACTGTATGGATTGCAACATTACCATTCTACAAAATTGGCAAAGGAGCACAAGTGTCATTCTCGAAAGTAAGTTAGAAGATTACACGTGCATCACCCCATCAGGACAGAAGGAAAGAATATTCGAATTCGAAAATAGCCATTGTTATCCTAAAGAAAAAGGAATAAATATATTATTGATATCCGGAATGAGTAGTTGCGTGCTTTTAATTATCTTCGTAATTTTAATCTCAGTAAAATTTAAGTGGCACATACGTTATTACAGATGTATCTTGATGTCTAGAGTAAAGAGGTATCGTGAATCCAATGATAGTAACTCATATATGTACGATGCGTTTGTTTCTTACGATTCATTAAATAGTGAATGGATAATTAATCAGTTATTACCGACTTTGGAAACGGAGAAAACACAAATAAAATTTTGTTTGCACGATCGAGATTGCTTGGCTGGTAACGATGTTACGGAAGAAGTGTTCGAGTACGTGCAGAAGTGTAGAAAAATTATATTAATAATTTCCGATTCTTATATCAAAAATCGTTGGTGCATGTTTGAATTACAAATGGCCCAACACAGATTATTTGAAGAGAGGAGAGATTCTCTGATATTGATCTTTCTAGGATCAATACAGGAATTACAACTTCCTAGCAATCTTAAGTACTTAATGAGTACTAGAACTTATATCCCGTGGACAGACCACCCAATGGGGCAAAAGTTATTTTGGAAAAGACTTATAAAAGCATTGAATAAACCAGACACGTTAAAGCTCAATCGGATTGTATAGGAGTTAGTAATGATGTAACGAGACTAAACAAATGTTAGTATTGTAATTAATTTGTAAATAAATTTATACATTGTCTTTTTATTTAAAAAAGTGTGCAATTTATGTTTAAACCGTAGCGCATTAAGTAAAGAATCGATACGTCTGTCTGTAGTGCTGAGTTCGAGACCCGATGGCCTTGACATTGATGCATTAATGCAACATTTTCTCTCTTAGCATCTCTTAAAGCGCATCCTCGTTGACTTTTGTACAGTCAGTGAAAAAGTTACCGAAGGGAATACAGTATTAAAAATAGTTGCTGTTTACGGGTTGCCATTGTTGAGAGGTTGCTGTTAATGGACGTTCGATTGTATATGATTTTAATTGACTATTGAGATAGAGAGCAGACGTGCTTCATTAATAATATAATTTACGTTATTATATGTAAACAGTTTTTATACGGACGATGTATAGAATTGTGTATGCTTAAGTTACGTGTCTAATTTGTATTATAGTTTATAACATATAAACTATATAGAAAATATATAACAGTTCCGAAATCATTCGTAATTTATATTAAAATAACTCGCGACTTTTAAAAATAATTTAACATTTAGAAATTCACGTAGTATTAAAGGATATGTGCTTATTTTTAGGGGAAATCAGTTTAGTGTATTTATTGGCGCTTTACTAGGGTAACGCTATTTAGAACGGCGCTATATCAACAATAAATTTGGTGTTGGCGTTATTTTAATACAAAATTCTTTTATACTATAGCTTTATTCAGAATAAAGTGTATTGTTTGTTCTATTTGATGATGATTTAATATCGTACGTGACGTAGATATAACAACAATGATTATGTGTCGCAATTTACGAATAAACTGATTAATTCTGTAAGATGCGATCAAAAACTATGACAAGCATTCTTTAACGTTTATTATTCATGTAACGTTATACAAAATTTACACCTAACATACATAAATGATCTTCGGTACAAGGATCAATGTCGTACATTATTATGGAGAATAAACATTAAAATTAACGTAACCCAGTGACACATTCACTAAGGAGCCTTAGTAAGCCAAGGAGCCTTAGCACCCTCCAAAGTAAGAGAAAAGAAACCACTAATAAATTTTCAAAAAATCTTTACATAATTAAAATTCAGTTTTATTTATATTATGCCGTGTCTTCTATTTTTATTTTATTTATTTATTCTATTTATATATTACTAATTACTAATGAATTAGCGGTTACATAAGGTGGAAATTTTATTCCATTTGCTCATTTTTTTATTCGTTTAACTCGGCTTCCCCAAAATTAAATCTTGAGTGAGTCACTGGCGTAAACAGGTAGGGGTCTGGAGAACCCTGGAGAACTCTTTAACTCTGTAAATAAATAAAATAAGAAAAAAGTCAAATAAGTACAGGGAGAAGAGTTGAATGTGACAAATGCACTTATCTTAAAGTACAGTACATACAATATCTAAGAGTTTACTGTTCATCTATAGCGCTACTACCTACATTCACAATGATATAGGGATGAATGCAGTGTTGTTTATTTAAACTTGTTGTGGCCCTAAGCCATAACATTAGTTGTAATAGGTCCTTTCTCTACACCAAATACTGATAGATTTAAAAATGCGAGGCCCTAAATATAGACTTTGAGGCAATAGACTCATAAAGTGAGACACGTAGCTTATTTTGCTTTTTTGCAAATCTGGTCCTGGGTGGATATAGCTTCTCACGTTCTAATTCTGGTCTCCCTATTATCGATTCTAGTTACGACTCTTCTAGAAAGAAAACATACACAATTGTAATTATACAGTATTTAACTCATAAAAGTAACGTTGGGTAAAGTCAAGATTAAAGTTAAAAACAAAATAAAATAATTACTTTTGTTGTATAATTGTAATAATAATTGTGATAGATTTAAAAATGTATCTTTTTACATAAATCTTTGAGAATGTCAATAAATTGATTTCCGTTTATGAATATCTCACTAGAAACATTTTGTATGTGTCAAGAAGCATTTCAAATATACACCAATCTAATTGAAATACATCACAGTAAAGTCCCGGTTATCCAGAATTCCGTGTTATCCGGGCGCAGGTACTTTTTTTTTTTTTTATCTTTTCCAAGCAGGGCATTTTGAAAAATACCTATGATTGATAGCCTGTTCAGTTAAGAACTGCGTGCAAGCATCCAGCATGTTCGTCTCTCTCTAAACATCTTATTTCATATATTTCTATGAAATACAAAACGAACTTATTCAAAATAGATAAATACAGACGTTCATGTGTTTTTATTTAATTATGGAGCTTATATGATAAAATAGAGTTCTATATTATCCGGAGTTTTGTAATTTTTTAGTTTAGGGTCACGTACACTGAAACAATTAGAGTAAGTGAGAATGAAATGAATCAAGGGGTGAAGTGGATCAGTCTAAGCTTTTAGAGTCATATTGTTAAGAGTCTTTATATTTGTTTTTTATTCCTACGTGCCACTGATCCGTTGAAGTTTCTAGAAGTTAAGAAAGAAAGTACTTGGTCGATACTCGCATCAGTTTCGTCGAAAAAAATTGTTTTGTGTCCGTGCATGAGCGATGACAACACGTGAATACTTTGTAAATTAGCGTCAGCACAAGCAATAAACTGGAATATTACGCTTGTGATCACAAGTAAAAATAGAGAAGAATTTTTGACGATATTATGCTGTGGTAGGCCTAATGTGGCAGTAGTCAACAACTATTGAATAAAAATATTTTTCTTTCATACTGCATTGGGTATAAGATGATTTGGACCACTTTAAATGGGAAGAAATGGATCATTATAATTTATTAAAATTTATCTACAGAAGCTGTATGAACACGATAATAGACCATCTGTTATCATGTTCTTTTCATATTAACTTTTCATTTTATTCTGTAAATGCATTAGAACAGTATTTACAAATAAAATTAATCTAATATTGTGGCTTTAGCACAGCTGGATTTTGTATGGCTGGTCTCAAATTATACCCATTACAGGAAAGGCCTAACAGATAATGGGAGCTGGCCAAGTAGTCAGTAGATATAACTAGACAGAAATGTGAGATCGTGGCTCCACTGAAGGCTAAATTGCTACAAGAAATTTCCAAATAATGAAACCATAATGAAATTCTTAGGAGACAATCCAGAAGAACCAGAGCCCTAGGACCACTTAGTTACCTAATGATAATAAAGAACAGTGTTCTTATTTTTAATTTTGTCTCTGTTTTGTGCACATTAAAAGAGTCTTTTCCATATCAATCGTATAAAACGTGTTCTTGAATTGTTATATTTTTAACTATTTTAATGAACTGAGATTGGTTTAGAGTGTTTGAGTTTAGTTTTATTATCGTAACTGAAAAGCATACGATCATGTCACCTCATGTGGAAATTAACTATGATGATAGGTTCATGATGATTAAGTATGATGACGATAGTTTGACAAAATATTCACTATAATTATTCTCAATAAACCTAGGTGTTCATAAGTTATGGTCTTTCAATCACTAGTTGTGATATTTTTTATAATTTTTAAAATTTTCTCTGTTATAAAATTTTTTACAATAAGTGATTTTGCTGAAACTGATCCATTTCATCCCCACTTAGTATATGTCACCGCATACTGGACTGTGCAAGAGGATCGTGCCATCTGACTAATCAGTGTTGCCAATTATAATGTCCTTAGGGATAAGTTATACGAGTATATAGTAGGACTATATAGACTTAAAAAAGTCCATTATAAGGACATTACTTAAAAAACATAGCAACATTGGCAGTGCTATCTTTAACGCATGGGCACGCTGGGCAGTTGCCCAAGAACTCCATGCTGATTTATGCGCAGACCAGAATTTAACACTAATTTTCCGATCACCTGTCGGTTGTGTTTTGCCCAGGGACCTGCAATGGTGTTAAGACAGCCCTGAACATTAATTATTCCCATACTGGATTGGACTGGATTGGTGGAATGAGACAACGCAACACTTGGACAATATCCCATTGAAAATGGTATTTCCTGGGAAGAAATTTCTACGGAAAACTGGTCTATTTAGGTGTTAGTTACGTGACGAAAAACCGAAAACTACTTGGCCAGCTTGTTAGTGAGAAGCAAATTTGCAACCAACTACCGATTTAGTACTTTTATCTGCTAGTGGGCCCCACACTGGAGATCATTTTGTGCAGTTGCAGACTTATAGCGTCCATGATGCAAAACTTCTTAAACACAAATTTCTTTTTTTTCTCTCTCTCTCTCTCTCTATATATATATATATACATACATTGGTTCCCGTATATACACACAAACATACCGACGACACAACTGTTGCTGTGCAGTTGCTAGCCGGAGAAGTAACGACGGAAAAGGTGTTTCAACAATTTGTCGACTGTATACACAACCTCACAACCTTTGAACGGATAATCGAAACTCTCTATTATATCACGATATTAATTTCAAGCTTGAGAGAGTGCTAAAAACATTTTAAAATTTAATTTTTAATATGAAAAAATATATAATAATAGCTATTTAATTAAAAAAGATTACTTCTTCAACTGATGTTAATGATGTTTCTTCTGTCGATTGGATCTTGTCATTAGTTATAATGCAGCAAGGAAACTTTGATGATCTTTGTTATAATTTTAGTGTAATAAAGACGGGCGTTGCAAATTGAGAAGAGAATGTGATGAAGTTTGCAAAATTTAATGAAGTCGTACATTTCGATTTTCAGCTTTTAACTATTGTTTATGTTCAGTGCCGAACGTTTCTGAGAATTACTGTCGAGTAAAATAATGATTACGTCATTTTACATGTAAAAATATTTCAAAATAATTATTTTTCATATAATTTGTGAAATATTTAGCGTGTTCGTTGGAATTGTTTACGAATTAATTAATCACTTTCCTCCAAAGTAAAAATAACAAAGAATTCATTATAATTCTGTATAAAACCAATTTCCAGCAAATTATAATTTGATTTGTTATTCGAAACAAATTATTCATAAATAATTTTCGGTTTTATAAATAAGCATATACTGTTAGTACGGCCGTATTTGCCGTATAAGTTAAACAAGTTACAGGTTAGGGCCTAAAATTTTTAAATATATCATTTGGGGAGATAAAGGGCCTATTAGGCCTATATATTATACATTAGAGCCATAACAAGTCTAAGTACAACCCTGTATCTAACTCACATTTAAAAGTTATACTGTATACTAAGGTCTATACGAATTTGTTATGCTGTGATCGAACAAAGAATCAATTTGTAATATATAGTTCGTTAACTTCTATATAAAATTAAATTTTTCGATGAATTTTAATGAATGTAAAGAATGGAGAAATCAGCATTTCGAAACAAAATAATATATAGAATTCTACAAAATAATGTTACCTTGATTAGAATTTTCCGGAAATTTGTAGTTTCTAGATATAACAGATAAAATTTGCATGTAAACAAACAAGCTTAAATCAGTAAAAGTATTAAGAAAATATGAAGAAATTTCTCAAAAATGACGGAAAAAATTGCTTCAAAGTTAAGTAAATAACCCACGTAACCTGTTAAATTCTAGACTTATTAACCTATTTGAACCTTAATTAACCCATGAGAAAATGTTTACGTAAGAAAAATATAACTTTAAATTAACTCTCAAATAATTTGTAATTTAATAATTTATATAAATTTAAAGAATTATTAATAAAATTTTTGCCTGTTTTTTAATGATTTCTACTTCTTACATTACAAAATTTGATAAACTGTCATAAGGTTATTAGATCATAAGGTTTAAAGATCATGATGATCTTATTGTCATTATATGTAAAAGATATTGTGTATATAAATAAGTAACATCTTGTATAAAATTAGGCAAGTTATTTTTTTTTGTAAAATGTATTCAAAGTTATCATAATCAAGTAATAAATTATGAACACATTAAAAATATATGGTAGATTTTAGTAGCATATCAGATAATACAAGTATAATGATAATATATGTTTCTTGGCAAGAAGACAAAATTAACTATGTTAAGAGAAGTCTTGTCTGCATCATGTCTTGTCAAAACCTTTATAGAAAAAAAGAAAGGAAGAAAGCCTACCTCTCTCTCTCTCTCTCTCTTTATATATATATTACAAGACACATTAGACTATATACAGTGCCGCATTTTGTAAATGGCACCTCACTCCTCAGCTCAGCTCTCGACAGCCCTGCCTAAGGCATAAAATTTTCTGAAATAAAATTTAGGAACTAATGCTTTACTTTTTTTTATGTTAGTACATTCATTTATAATAAATTATTAATTGAATAACTACACATTATCTCAAATACAATGAACGAGTAATATAAGCTATAATATTGTATAGCAATGTGAATATATTGTAAATTTCAACATATTGCCGAAGGGATTCCAAAGTCTAATCAGGATTCAAGATTCCTAGAACACTAAATCCTGACTGTATATTATATATATATAATGTATATAAAGGAAAAGACTACATTCATTCACTTCTTTCTCTCATATCTTCTGTCTGTATACAGAAAATGTTTTGTAGTTTCTGTATGAGTACACAGGCTTTGTTCTTTGTATAAATATAAAAAAAATATCCATTTAAGTTTTATTATTCGATTACTATAATTCATATATTTTATTCGAACTTACCATTCATACCTTTTTATAAAAACACTTTACGCGAATCAAAGACAAAAAACAAAAACACATAAGCTTATTGAAGTTATTTTTTATGTGCGATTTTATTCGCCAAACTCTTGTTTACTATACAAAAGCAGTTATAGCATACCGATTGGAAAAGAATGATTTATAAAAATTCATTTATTAACATGTTAGAAGATTTTATAAAATTAGAAATAAAAATTCCAATTGATGAATTATATAATTCTTAATGTATGTGATGTATCGCTTTCTTGAAGCACTTTTCTCGAGTGATTTGTTAAATTAGATTATATTTGTTTCTTTTTGTCGGTGATGTATTAGTTATTTATGACATTATCTCGTAAATTACGTAAATATATCCATTCAGTTTGCTTATTGTACACTTTACTCCTCGTAAAGAAATCAAAACATTATCTTGCAGTGCGTTCTCCTTAATTAAGAAACATAAAAAATGTTATCTGTATTAATTAATAAAACATACGAAATATTTTCAATGTAATTTTCAAGTAATGTGTAATATTTTATATATTTTTATATACTTATTCTTCTATTTGAAAAATAAATAAATTGTTTTATTTAATAAAATCTAGCAAAAGGAATCGGTTTAGTTTGTAGGCGATTTGCCACGATTTATACCTCTTGGGAAGACTTTCTACGGAAAACTGCTTCCTATTTAAATGTTAGGTACGTGAAGAAAACCTCGAAAAACTCCACGAGGCCTGCCTGCTGATGAGGCGCGAACCCGCGATCAACTACCAGTGTTCAGTGCTTTTATCCAGTGTTAAAGAAAGTAAGAGAAAGAAGATATGAAAAAAAGCGAGAAGGTCCCACTAGGGTAAAGAAGAAATAGGATGAATGAGAAAGTATGAAAATAAATTCGAAATTTATTGAGAACTACTAAGAATTAAAATTTACATTTATAATTTGACCTTTAAAAATTAAAAATTTTAAATCTTAAAATAAATTTTTAGCTTGAAAAATGCTCAAAAACAATTTTTTTAAAATAAATTTTGGAAGATATTTATAAAAAATAATTTATAGACAAGTTCTGATACCAGTTAATGCGTAACTATAATTGTATTAGGTGTTAGCAGTTAATCACGAGACGTAACTGCAGAGACATTGCAAAAAGCTATCTGTTTGTCTTCCTGTTCAGTTGATAATAGGCCTACATCACTTTTACATGAGCGTTTTGTGAGAAAATAATATAATAACACTAGGATATCTAAATTTCACAATTGGATGCCATAAAAATTTATAGAACTGTATTCTCACGCTTTGGAAATATCGGTCTGAGGAGGGCGTTTATCCGAAACATGTAACTCTACTTGGTAAAGTTGCAAGAATATGTACCTTATTTCCTACAGTTGCAAAGCTTTAAGAAAAGATGTCATTATGCAAGTTTCATAAGAAATTATTACAAGTGAGAATAAAACGTAAATATTTTCAATTTTTCTTGATATTTGTCGTATATTTCAATACGCATTTATACTCGTAATTTATAGGATTTTTATCTTGTAAATAAACTTATGAGGATAACAAGGTCAAGTTTAAACNTTATGATTTTATTAGCAATTTTTATATTTTTATATAAATCTTTAATTTTCTTTCCAATTATTTATAGCCTAATTTATTTCATTCTTTCATTGAAAAAACCTTAATAAGCATTTACGTAATATTTTCAATTATAAAATAAATTCAGAATAAAAAATTTATAAATAATAATAAAATGTTTTATGAAACCATTTCTATTAGTGATTTTTTTTCTGAATATCATAATGTAAACCTTCAATAACTAATACCCCATATTGCTATTTATTTACAATTTTTTTTAAATATCTCTTTCCGCTCTACAGGCACTAAGAGGACCGTTTATTTTCCTATATCCATCATGAGCTCGGCCAGGCCCACAATGCAAGTGGCAGATGGCGAGGGACGGGTTCCGACATATCCGGGACAGATCATCTATGAAAAATTCCTGAGACGTCTGGATTCGATAGTTAGGAGTTAGGTTAAAGCCTCCTTTCCGGTCATCCAGCCGTTTTTATTACAGTTTTTCTAAACTATAAAGTAAGATTAATTTATATAAATATAATTTGATTATTCAAAAATTAATGTATCAAAGTCTATAGATAATTGTAAATAGATTTCGTTTGATAAAATGAAGCAACACAATACCTGGGCGATCTGTCAAGGAAAGATGCTTTCTATGGAAATTGACCTCTATTTAGGTGTGAGACAAGTGAAGAAAACCCGGAACTCTTTCATGCTCGGCTTGTTGTTGAGGCGCGAATTCACGCATAATTTTAGCGATTTTATCCATTCGGCCACTGGAAAACACCTGTGAATACAAATTAGGATTTATATTACTTTTCACCATACTGTCCTACTATATCGTTATAGTAAAGCTGTTACTATGTGTAATTACAACTACAGTACTATATAGCCTACTGACTTTTATGTACAGTACTTTACGGTTAGTACCTCACTAGAACATTCTCTCTTATCCTCTTACTCTTCCTTTCGCTCTCTTCCCTTCTTCAGCATTGGGCCTTGAGTAGGTATAATATATAAAAGTATTATTTACTTCAAATTTATTTTTCTTAATTTCGATAACAATGTTTTTCAAATAAATGTTTTAGAACCATTAATGAAAAATAAATCATAGGGAATTCGATTTACTTCAATAGTCTTTCCCAAAAGTAGACCACAGCTTCTATCTCATCCGTCTAGAATTAGAATTATACTTTGATGTTAAAAGTAATCACATTCCACAGTTCATAATAACACTTATCACGATTCTTTGAGATATATTTCGAAATATATATCTCGGATATTGAAACGGAAGAGACATTGATTAGTTCCTTTCATATAAAAAATGGACGTGTTTATTTTCTATTATCCGTTTCCTATCTGATAAACTTAAATCCATTTTGAAAAATACAGACGAGAAATACTAATAAATACACAAGAAAGTATAAGTATATACATATAAATTCATACATACATACCAAGGCCTGTCAAAAGACGATAGAGGGAGGCATAGTTATGTATATAGGCCTATATATAACAGCAAGGCTTTTTATATATTCCAGATTCAAAAACGCCTGCTGGTCGTTTTGAAAATCAAAACAGCCTTAAAAATTATATTTTTAATAATAGATTTTGACAACAATTAAAATTATTTTTTTCTTAACACACGAGAATTGCTATGAAATAAACAGTTTGTAAGAAATGTTCTTGATGTTCACGTAAATGTGAACCTTATTAACAACAGGGCCTCAAATTTACGAAGGACCAGATAAAACCCATCACACCCTATTAACGGGGCTCTTGAGATAAAGCCTTAAGCCTCTGTGATAAGGTCTGATGCATACATGCATATAACTTCTAAGTAAAATTATTTAATTATTTACAAGATTTAATTTTAATCTAAATTTTAAATTAAAGAAATGATCTGCAATGTTGACAAAGTGTCCATCGATTAATTGAATTTTTTGACAGCTTTCCCATTTCAATTTACATTGTTACGTAACCTGATCAGACGTTTGTAACAATCAGACGACGTTGTATAATCGAAAACAGAGATGACGAAGATCCAACCAGGCGTTAAATATTATATTTTAACTCGTAAATTTACGTGTGATAAGAATAATCAAATATTTCCCCACATTTTTTAGCTTTAAATAAAGTTAAAGGTGACAAACAAGTTCGAATGTTTGTCACCTTTAACAAATAATGAATCACAATTAGTTAAAGCCGAAAGTGAAAGATAAAGTCAATACCTGCCAGCTGAAATCACTAATCAGATTAATATTGCGAAGTATTCCTGGCTTTCTCTTCTAGAAAATTTGATTGTCAATTAATAATTAACTCAATAATGAATGTTTACTAATGGCACAAATAAAAATCTTTTATTCATTTAACTAGTAAAACTGTAATCGATTGAATCGATAAAAAGTGATTAACGTACCCAACAAAGAAGAAAGTAGTCGAAAAATGTGGAATGAAATTTCACTTTCAAGAAATAAAAGCTAAGATTAAGTAATTATTTCTTGCTGTAATTTAAAGGAATGAGCTTCCTAGAAAAAAAGAATTTCACAATAATTAGAAGTATGTTGAAATTTTATAAAAAATAATTTATAATGTCAAATATATTTGTACGGAAATAAATGCACATTAATGATTTAAACATCTCCACGATACCAATGTGTTCAATTTTATTTCGATTATCTCTCTTCTTGACATATTCAAGCAGCCTAAGATTCCTTGTATGTAGGAAATTTATAAAAAATAATTTATAGACAAGTTCTGATACCAGTTAATGCGTAACTATAATTGTATTAGGTGTTAGCAGTTAATCACGAGACGTAACTGCAGAGACATTGCAAAAAGCTATCTGTTTGTCTTCCTGTTCAGTTGATAATAGGCCTACATCACTTTTACATGAGCGTTTTGTGAGAAAATAATATAATAACACTAGGATATCTAAATTTCACAATTGGATGCCATAAAAATTTATAGAACTGTATTCTCACGCTTTGGAAATATCGGTCTGAGGAGGGCGTTTATCCGAAACATGTAACTCTACTTGGTAAAGTTGCAAGAATATGTACCTTATTTCCTACAGTTGCAAAGCTTTAAGAAAAGATGTCATTATGCAAGTTTCATAAGAAATTATTACAAGTGAGAATAAAACGTAAATATTTTCAATTTTTCTTGATATTTGTCGTATATTTCAATACGCATTTATACTCGTAATTTATAGGATTTTTATCTTGTAAATAAACTTATGAGGATAACAAGGTCAAGTTTAAACTTTCAACTTTAAATTTAGCTACTTAAAATTGATGTTTTTTTTCGGTTAGTAAAATATTTTTCTATGTCTTTTCAGACAAAACTAAAAAAATATTAAAAATTGAATTTACTGACTTTCGGAAACTGGTTTCGTTTCGAAAGTAAAGTAGCTGCCCACATGATGTTACGTGAAGATGAATTTTACATGGACAACAGTTTTACGAGGCAAGATTTTCGATAAAAACGAACTTATATATCAAAATTTATTATACAACAAATTAATTTTATGCAACGAACAAGAATTGTTTCTCTTGTAGTTCATATAGTTCATATATAAGTCTACATTATATAAAGTACGAGTGGACGAGCATTTTCTGTCGCAAAAAAGTTGTTCTTTCTTGAGTTTCAAATTCGTAAAAAAAGTGACTTTATCATGTATAAAATATGCACAAATCTTTAAAATTAAATGATAATGTAAAAGATTCAATTGTTTTATATCGATATCTCATATTTAAATGATGCAGCTGACATCAACTGGAAAAAAGACATTTATAAATACATAGGATTCGATTGATGGAATAAGACAACGTAATGCTTGCTCGATCTGTTAAAAGGAAACTTTCTATGAGAAACTAGGAGACTAGTTTCTCATAGAAAATTTCCTAGATATGTGAAGAATTCTATTTTTCTATTCTATTTCCGAAAAATTCTATTTTTCTCGCCTGCTAGTCAGATTTGAACCCACGACCAATGTCTAGTGACGTTATCTAATCAACCGATGAACTCTTATGGGCCTTATTGTAATGTACTTGTACCGTATATCGGCTAATGCATCCGTTAAAATTTTCTAAAATTGTATTCATGATTTTACATGACGTTTATGAAATTCTATTTAAATTAATGTTGAGGAGATCGAGACAAGTTGTCGAGGTTGAACAAGTCAAGATAACAGATTGTATAATGATTTACGAGTGGCATTATTGTTTCTCCGGATATATTCGTTTGTTCAAATTCGCATTACATCAATCCGTGAAAATTCAAGGAAAGACTTATTCACCCACAAAAGAATTATCTTTTTATATTTAGAATATAATTTTCTTTCATACGTAAGCTGGTTCATAAATTTAAACTTCTTACTTTTATCTTAATTAATTCGAATTTAACTAAAGTTCTTTACACTAATTATAAATTAGAATTATCTCTAGAGTTTTATCTATATAACCTATTAAAGATCAACTCCCAATGGCAGAATTCAAAACTTTTATCAGAAACTGAAAATTCACAAAACATATTGTAAAATTAATTAATTGTATGGATTTTCTTTTGCAACAAAGTTTAATTTTCATTATAGAATTACATGACTTTTTATTTTCACTTATGTACGCATCTTTTATTAATAGTTTCTTTGTTTAACTGTAAAAACAATATTATATTATAAAAATTAATATATTTATTTCTAAAATTAAAAAAAATATATTTATCTATTTTTCTACGCCTAGATCCATACTAATCACTTCAGGATCTAGGTAATCTAGATCTTGCAGTATGCATTATAGCATCTAAATATTTTGTTCATGCTAAGAAGTTTTAAATAGGCTTGTCTAGTTACATTAGTTCCCAAAAGGTACACTAACTCCAATGTTACAAACGGTGTAGACTATAATATGTCTGGAAACCTTGTGATAGATCCTCTAAATTTTCTCCACCACAGGTTTTCGGACCAAACTAAATCGCATTATAACTAGTCAAGGAAAGGTTGTAAATATCTCCTTTGTAACTGGAAGTACAGAAGCTGTTCATAAATTACGTAACGCAGATTGCGTGCTGGGTATGCATGGGTGGGTTTACTTACAATTTACAAAAACTTTACGTAATGCTGGGGTCTTAACCCTTGGGTTTATTTTTATTTTTGAAGTGTTGCTTAGAGAGCCATACTATTTAAGTCACTGCTTTGTTCGTTATACATGTAATTAATAACATAATGTAACGTTAAGTACCCCGTTCTATGTAATATCTCATAGTACAATTAAGGGAGTCGATCAGGATATACGTTACGTAATTTTGGGGTTAGGTCTGTACGACAACGTTACTGATTATTACAATAGTAGTTAAAAAGTATTATAAAGCGTCGTAATTTATGAACGATCCCAGAATCCGAACTATGAATTCCAAAAACTTTAAATAATGTAACACGTCTTGTAACACTACAATTGCTTGCTCCAAAATTCTCCTGTCGAACTATCTGAAATCCATCATCTATCTACTCTAACCAAGTTTTGAAATGGTTTGAAGAGCTCATCATTAAACTGTGAAATCTGCTTTCTTTCCCTATACGAATATATGTAATATATCAGAAAATAATTTTAAAATGTTAATTATTTTTCTACTNAAGTGAATAAAGTGATTTTAAATAAAGTTTTTATAATTTAATGTTTCGGCTTTAGCCATTTTAGCTTCCATCTGGGCAAATCCCATTCCAATGCAGTTTCTTGGACCAGATCCAAACGTGTCAAGCCATTGGACTGTTTTTGCTGCAGTTTTCTAACGAAAATTTATTTTTATTTTCAAAAATTATCAAAAAGCATAACTCGAAAATATTTTATCTTTTTGGAAATAAATTGTTTCGCTTCATACCAATAATCTTCTTGGTATAATAACAATAGATAAATTGAAATCTGAATAGCAATATCCTTAGGAATTTTTATATTAGAATATTGGAAAATTCTCTGCAGTTTCTCGATTTATAAAATTGAAATTTTAAAAATATTTTACTAAAATTTTCTTATTTCTATAAAGAAAAGTGCCTCTATTTTGTCAAATGGTAGCTACAAAAATTCAAAACTCTAACGAAATTCATCGTTTATTAAATTCAAAATATTGAATATTTTAAAATAAAATTGAATATAGAATACTGAAATTACTGAAACAACTTGAAATTATTTGAAAATACAGTGTACTCCCGATTATCACAACTAATTACCGGTAGTGGAGGTATGGATAAGTTGGAAACAGGTAATCCACAAGTCTGTTTTAATGACAGCTAATCGATTTTTCTTTTATTCAGTTTATAATTTCATTTTAAATCTAAATCAATAGTTTGTATATTATGAATAAAATACGTCTTGAGAAAGGTAACTCATTAACATTAAGTTCAGAAAAATGTAAAGAACTAACGCCACGCAGCTCATAATTAATTTCTTGTACCATAAAACCTGTCCATAACGAAACCCAAGTAAAATTGAAGCCTGCCTAAACAGGAAAAATCTTCGAAACGAAACAACCTGTTAAATAGGTCCAAAACGGAAACCTACCAAACCAGAAAAATATTCGGTACGGTGCGATTCCGGTTTACCCAGGTTTTACTTTACTATTAACCGACAATGAGAGGTTGTCGGAAAGATATTCTCATAAAACGTTATTAATTCTACGATAATAATGATTTATTGGTAAAGAAATAATTCAAAATATTTTCTTCATACAATTTTACAACTTATTTAATGAAAAAAAATAAAAACACAGTATAAACATAAGTAAACCCTTATTGTTTAAGGATCAACTGTACATATTGAGCCATTTATTGATAATTTATGCCTTGACGTTCAGAACGTTCTGACGCTCCACATACCATTTTAATTGTCAGGAGTTAACAAAGCAGATTTTTAAAAATTTTAATGCTAATATTTGTATTCTTGATGTAAATTTTTAGCAAAACGTAAGCATGGATAATCCGCAAGCCAGATAATCGAGAGTATACTTTATGGTTATATGTAAATGTAATATCGTAGAACCTCCAACAAAGGTCTCTTTCCAACAGCGCCCATCTCTAAACAGCAGCCACTCTTTTCAGGAACGTTTTTTTTTCTAATGAAAAATAACTTCCAAACAGCGGCCACCTTCGAACAACGACCGATTTTTTTTATGTTTTCTTTTTGTTTTATATCGTTTATGCGGCTATTTTTTCATATTTATGAATCTCCAATAACGACATTTCCCACACACGGCCACCTGTAAACGGCGGCCATTTTTTCAGGAACGGTTTCTTTTTGAAATCTTCGAACAACGACCAAGATTTTTCCGGTCAGTGGTCATTATTTAGAGGTTTGGCTGTATTGTACCTATAAAAGGCAGCAACTACACATTGTAATTTGTATACAAAGTCATAATTAAGACATACCTAAATATGAAAGGAAAATAATTATACAATTATATGACAATTAATTATTTAATCTCTCGAGACAAGTTACTGACTCTCTCCCGAGCAGTCCATTTACTTCTCCTCTGATATTCTCTTGCACTTCCGGATAGTTAACCAGCATCATGGTGCAGAAAGCAAGAGCTGTACTTTTAGTTTCGTATCTGAAATTAAGCAACATTAATCACTAGAATTTTCGGCAATAAACAAGCGTTTAGAGGTATTTAAAATATACTTTAAAAGTAGAAAAAGGAATGCATTTGAAATTAATTCGTCGGTGGTCAGATGTCTTGATTTCTTGCTTTCGTTAGTTTCTGCGATGTCTGCAACTGTATAATTAAGTAATTAAAATATTTTAATATAAATAAATGATTGTGAAATATAATACGGAATATTTTCTCATCAAATACATTAAACAGTAAATTTAATGAGAAAAATTTTTATTTGAACAAGAGATGTTAAACTATTCAATTTGAGTTTGAAAGTGAAAATATTCTTTAGCCTACTTATTAGCCTTTATATAAATTATTTTATAAAAGTATTACAACAGATTGAAATTATTTAAACAAATTATTTATCATATCAAATTGATAATAATTAAGTTTACTGTATATGGTACAATCATATCAATGATGAAGGTTAACGACTTTTCCAGAACTTGAACAGGATGAAGGGGACCAGGAAAGTCTTATTTTTGAGAATAGGACTATTTTTTTTTTAATCATTAACGACAATAATATTTGTTTTCAATAAGCTAGGAAAGTCGTACGAGTATTTTTATTGCTTGATTTCACTGGATATACAACTTTATACAATTTCAGTCTCTCCTCCATCTTGCTTTATAATCTTCAAAATGTAATTGCAAAATAACCCATATATGGAAGAATTCCTGCCAAATTTCAAAAATTTTTGGTCTATGGGGTCCTGAGATATAACCTAAAGCAAACTGTAGGCTATCACACATACATACACTAGAATTTTAATATGTATATTGTTTGATGTTTTCGGAATTAGAAGCCTTAAAACTTCTAAAAATGCAAAAAACATTGAGAGTCAAGACGGATTACAATATTTTCCTTCTTACGTAACAGCTGGTGAAAATATGGCTACTTAACAAGATTTATAAGAATTAAATACTTTAATCGTTATAGATTAAAATAATAATACTTTTATCTCATGAATATAATAAAAATCATTTATTTATACAAATTTCTCTGTAAATATCCTCCATAATTAATGATTTATCATCTAGTTTAAGATCTCTTTTTCAACTAAGCATTAAATAATTGTTGCAAGAGACAGATATTTCGCTAAATAATAATAATAATAATTAATTTTAATAATGTCCAAATTAATTATTATTGCAGACTTACTCTTCTTTCAGCGATGATAATTTTGCAACTTTCCAGTAATTCTACTAAAAGATTCCTATGTTTAGTGGCCCGAAATATGTTAAATTCTAACGGTTGTTACCATAAAAGTAAATTAACTGAACGAAATTAAAGTAACTTAAACAAACTACTATTAATTTTTTCAAAGAATTAAGTATCTTTTCAGTTAATTTAAGAGTTACATTATGTATCAAAAGCCTGAATTGCTTTAATATTCTTTACAAAGAATTTATGCATCCTCATTATATTAATATACTTTTTATCTTCTTTAATTAAAATAACATTGTAACAGCTATATAAAAAATTAAAAAATTATAAAATAAAGGAAAAATTCACCAAATTCTCTAAATTTTATAAATTTCAAAAACAAAATATTTAAATTATAATAATTAACTACAAAATTAATTACAGCCAAACCTTCAATAATAGACACCCCTAAACGGCGATTTTTACAGTCAAACCTCCCAAAAACGGCCAATTTTTTATTTCGATCAGTGGGCGTTGTTCAGAAATTTCAATGTATAGTTGAAATAATCATTTAAAAATTTTATAAAGAAATGAAAAAAAATAATACTAAAGAATATAAATATTAAAAAAAATAGAAAAGAAAATTGTTAAATTATAAGATATTTTTCATCGTTAAATATAAAATATCGTATTTCTTCAGTCATTCTTATATATAGATAATTCTATATATATTTAATACTACACAGAAAACACATGAAATAATAAAACAAGATCAATTATACAGTAACTAAAAGAAGAAAAATGAAGCTTTAGCTTTAATAAGTTTTCATTTTTTTCAACTTGTGTTCAACTTGCATTCAATATATTTTATACGGTATCAAACGTTATTAATTTCAACGTAAAAAAAATTACATAAAATGTAGTAAAGCCTTTTAAGTTGAATTCTCCTATATCCTATACACCCATCTAATGTTATAATATTACATATACTGTATAATAAAAACAATGCATTTTTAACTTTTAAAATGTCATTTAGGATTTCTTGTAATGAGGAATGTATAATGATTGTATCTTATAATGTATTTTATAAGATTACATTAAGTGTATATTTTATTAATATGTAATTAAAATTGCTTAGAAAGTTAGTTAATAGTTTCTCTAAATTAGATTGGATTGATGGAAGAAGGCAAAACAATGTCTGGAGAGGACATTATATGGAAAACTGGCTCCTTTTTAGGCTTTATACACGTGAAGAAAACACGGAAAACGTTACGTGGCCAGTCCGTTGGCTAGCGAATCCACCCAGTGTTTAGTGATTTTATCCACTCGGCCACTGGTGAGCCCGTAAATTGAATACGTTTTTATAGAACGAGTATCCAATTTATAACAATTTTTTCTTTCCATTCTCATAGAAAATTAACATTATTTTCCTATTATCCTGCAATTTCTAGCTATTTTAAAACACAAAAATAAAATATATTTAAGAGACGATGATGAAAGCATAACTTTCTTCTTATTATTTTAATTTTTTATTGATGCTATTTTATATATTACATCTATCAGCGATTACTTAAATCTGATAATAATTTATTATAAATGGTTTAAACAATTAAAAATATATAAATGATAACAAAAAATTAACAATAATAATAATATATACACAGGTCCATAATAATGTATAATATAGACAGCCCAAAAGTCAACTAACCATTGTAAAGACTAAATGGATCTCTTATTTAACTAGCTAAGTACTTATTTATACTTTTTATATTCTCACTAATTATATAGAAACACGCTGATCTAAATTCATTTATACGGGAAACACAAAAATATAAATAAATAAATAAATAAAACACTGATAACTCATTTTTGACCACTCTGTATTTATGCAACGAATTTTAGACATTTAATTTCTGAAAAATCGATTGTTCTAACTTTAAAATTTATTTTAAATTTGTCTAAGCCATTAGGCAATTCAGTAATAAATTTTCCAGAGATTAAACTCTTGAATTTCCTTATATCCTATATTTTACCATATTTTAATAATACAGGCGAACCTCCAAACAATGGCCAGATTGTATGTTCCCGTCAGAGCAGTTTTTCAAGGTTGAATGTATAAAAATAACACTCAAAAATAGAAAACATAAAAATAATCTATGAAAAAATTGAAATACATTTTATAATTAATAAAATATTTTAAAAACTTACTCTTTATCTGCATTTAATAGAAAATTATAATTGAAAATTGAAAGCAACCTTCAAAATAACCTATCAACAATGACCGCTGCTCAGAGATTTCACTGTATATTTTAGTTTAAAATAATTATAAAATTTAGAAATTTTAATTAATATTAAAAGAAAACTACAGCAGAATTTTTCTATATTTATTTAAAAATATCCATCCAATAGCATTTATTATTAGATCATTGGAAAATAATGTAAGTATGGGAAATTTTACCGGATTGGTTATTTTATATTTAAATTTTCAGTTTGTCAATAACATCGTTCGTGATAGGCGACATCTGTTGGCGAAAAACTTTATGTTTATTTATCCTCATTTTGTTGACGTCAGCAAAAGTTGTGTATTCCGCTGACGTAAGCAGAATTGAGTTTGACAATTCCGTTTATATTTCTCTTCATAATTCCTATTCTTTTCTCGGCTCGAAAAACATTGAGTCAGACAAAAAAAATATAAAAAATTCTTTCTTAAGCGAAATTCTTTCTTTAAAGACAAATATTTAATATCTTAAAAATATTTCAATATTTTAAATTTATTCAAAGAATTAAACTATAGCCGTTTTATATACTACGTATTAAGGCATTTAAAAAAATAAATAAATAGATTAAAATTTTGTGTATAATTAAGGCATTGTCAAATACTGTTTTTTATTTTTTAAATAAGATTTTATTATTTATTTAATTGAATGTGAAAAACTCACTTATACACACATATATATACATTATCTAAGAGTTTACTCTTCATTACACAGGGATTAATGTAGATTTGACGTTTAAATTTGGCTTCTCGATATAGGCTCTAGTTATTGTACTGTGTATTTTTTAAAATTTATTTTATCATATTCTTTTTTTATCCATTACTTTCAATGCCTTCGTAGTTTTTCCAAGTCCACTTTAATCGGATTCTTCTATTTCTTCCTCCTCTTCCTCCATCTATTTCTGATGTTTCCTCTTGACCTAATGCCTACAATTGTCTATTGATAGTATTTTCTGTCATTCTTGATAATAATTTGTAACTTGTTATCGTTAACTTTATAAATTTCCAAAAAATTAGCTATAAATAAATTACAAAATAAGTTTAGAAATTTGATTAATTATAATAGAAATCATACGCGAATGAATGTAGCTGACAGCTACCATTTGCATTTTTTTTAAATAAAAATTTTGAAAAATTTTAATTATCAGTAAGATAATTAAAATATTATTATTTATAAAAGTAGAGTTAATATCATTCATTTCTTAATAAGAAAGCAATAAATTTAAATACAATGGCTACTAATGGAAATATAAAAATCTCCGTTGTTCGAAGGTTATTTTGCATGCATTTCGAAAAGATACGTTTCTGAAAAAATGTTCGCCGTTCAGAGATGGCCGTTGTTAAGAGGTTCGACTGTAATTATAAGCCTCCGCCAACGGATTTGTCTTCAACAAATCATTCTTTGCTGTATAATTAAACAGTGTTTTCAAGTATTGATTTTTTAAATTAGATCGTTCATTTGTTTGTCTTTATCTAACAATCTCAACTTCAAGTTTTTAATAGTAAAAGTCGAATGATACGATACTTAAAAATGTACTGTACGTGCATTTATTAAAAGCGTTATTATTACATTTATCATTATATTTTTGAGATTTTATATCGATAAAACTACAAGTTTTAGATACATTTATATAAGTTTTAGAGAGAGAGAGAGAGAGCGTCAAAAAGATGAGAACGGGTCCAGGCCAATCATAAATTTGATGTTTCCTTTTTTCAGAAAGCCATAAAGATATAGAATAAAATCAATAAAACAAACAAGACTAAAAAGTTATTTTAAAACACGTTTTTTACATATTGAAAACGAAATTTTAGGAGTATTCTGTGTCCGGGAAACGAAGCAAAGTGCCCTACTGGCTGTTCCCTTTATGTAGGTCTTCATATATCATTCGTCAATAAAGCATGCGATGATGAAACAAAATGATGAGTTCTTTAATTCTTTATTTTCTTATAAATCTAAATACAGTAAAACCTGTAAACAACGGCCACTGACGGGAACATAAAAATGGCCATATTTTTTAAAGATGGAGTCTGTTTGGAGAATATTTTGTATGCATATTAAACAAAAAAAAAAGTAGTTTCTGAAAAATGGATGCTGATCAGAGGTGACCGCTATCAGAGGTTCGATTGTATCTAGACTAAATTTATAGAAGATTTGGTAATCTCATGACATGCATGTTTCGTTTTATTAGAGTAGAAAACAATGAAGAACCTTAGAACTCTACCTTTTCTACAGAATTTGAAATAAATTAAATTTTATTGATTTGTATCTGTTTATATTAAAGTTAGTTTTACAGAGAATTAATAATTCGAAGATTAAAATTGAAATTTCATTTCAGTTGTTTACACTTTATGATGATAATATCAATAATAAAAATATTAATTTATTAATATTTTTATTCTTAATATTATAATATTATTTTTTATATTATTGAGAATATATTACGAACTTTATTATGGAGAAAGTTTGTAATATTATCTCAGAAATTTAATAAATGGATATAAACGTATAAAAATAACGAAAAATGCAATGAAATAAATAAAAATGAATAAATAAAAATATTCTGAATATCACTATGGCTTAAAAATCAGTTAACCAAGATATATTTGAATTATTTTCAGAACAGTTAAAACCGGTTTGGAGCAACTACACATCATAGATTTGTTCAATGGGTTGGGACAGTGCACATTTTTACATAAATTTTTTACGCCATTTTTTAGAATTTCTCACTGTAAAACCGAAGCAATAACGTATAAATTGACGTATAAATGTTCACTACTCCATCAATCGGACAGAGAGAGAGGATGGCCGAGTGGTTAATGTATCGCTTAGGGGCATCCAAGAACGAATTCAGACGGGTCGAAAAATCCCAGAAAGTTTCAGGAGTTGATCCATTCCGTATATATCTTGTCCCGTCTCTCACCATCCGCAACCTCATTGTGGACCCGGTCGAACCTATTATTGGCCTGTTTAAAAGTCCCTCTTAGTGTCCACATGGAGGAAAGAGTAGAAACAACTCAATTATCCATAATTTAATTGCTTTTTCTTTATGAGTACTAATCGATTTACATAACATGCATTTTATATTAAAAATATAGGAAAAACATCAAAGTCGAACTCTAATCCTAAATAGGATTTAAATTATTTCTCCAAAAATGTGTTGCAAAGTTGCGTTAAATGGAGTAAATACTTCACAATCTTGTCATTAACCAATGAAATCGTTATTACTCAGTTCCGATTTTTCATCTGTTAAAAGTGTATAGATTTTCATCCTGTTATCCATGAAATTATTGAAATGTGATTTTGTGGAGTCATCATTTTACTTTTAAACAGGCAAGCACTCGTTTCTCATTATTAACATGTAGTAGTTGAATAAAATTAACGAATTATATGCTTTGTTAACCGATTCTCACACATCATAAGTAACGATGCTACGCTGTTCCAAAACATTTCTTTTTTCTAAGCTCTTTCAAAGTAGAATCTCTATTTTTTAACATTATTTTGAGTTCGAGTAATTATGTATTTTTTTTAATATTTAGATTAAAAACAATGACAGACGATGGAAGAAGAAAAAAATAAGAAACTAACATGGAAGAAATATTTTTACAGCCTTTCTTCATTTCATCTTTTTCCTCGCAAATTCTATGGTTTAGTCATAGAAATTCATCTTTATTCTCACAAATTCTATGGCTTTGGCCATGAAATTTACGAGAAAAAACATGAAATGAAAAAAGCAGTAAAAATATTTTTTTTCTTTTAATAAAATTCTCTTTATATTTAGAAGTCCGAATTTGGAATACTTCCTTCATGTGAATTAAATTTAATAAAACTTTTTATTTCTTTACAGTTCATATATTCAGTATGCATAGTCTAGATACAAAATAAGAGTTCCAAGTAGTCTATTTTCTTCAGTTTCGAGCATATAATAATAGTTTGTCTTTGTGATGCGGATATATTATTGTCCCAATACACTGTTCAATTTATTTGTTATATATATGGATTGAGTTTAATGGAAAACAGGATAAGATGTGAAAATCGATAACCTACATATACAAGAAATATATAAAATGCCAGTAATTAAAGCATATGTTATTTACAAATAAATAATAAGTAAGTAAATAAAGATANTTTTTTTTTTTAAGATATACACCCTTTTAATTTATTTAAACGGGGAAATATAAAGAAAGGTTCCGAACTTTCATGTTTACGTGGGCCACATAAGTCATATGACCTCTTGATGATAGAAATTCCTTTAGTTTTCGCTTCAGGGAAGGAATGAGAATGTTTAATTTTTTTTTCTTATTTTAAAATGAAAACTTTCTACATTATTCTGTTTACAAGAAAGAAAAAAATGGCGACGTATTTCAATTTGCGTAATTTTGTAGAGAAAATACACACAAAATTATTAATACAGTAAAAACTTGTTTAAAATAAAATCATAAACCTGTCTAAACGGAAAAAAAATCTCGGAACGGAAAGATTTTCTATAGAATATTATCTCAAGCCGAAAGCATGTCTAAGGCGGAATCGGAAGACTTTTTGGGCACCAATTCTGTAACATAACCTGAGTAAAACAGATCTTTTTCAGCGTATCAGCAGCTAAATTCTGAAATTAAAGAACATTTTATTGAGTTTTTACATAGATTTTCTTCTTTCTTCTAAGCACTACGTAAAAGTCTTTCAACATGTTTTTGAAACATAAAACACTTGTATTAAGCAGTTTTAAATATGAATTGAATATTTTATCAACATATTTTTGTGCATTAATAAAAACGTAACCCGGGAACAGTCCTCGGTAGTCCTACCTCTATAGTCTATTATATCAGGGATGGCCAACACGTAGACCGCGGTCGACCGGCCGACCGCAAAGGTTTTGGAAGTAGCTCGTGAATCTAAAGTTGAACAATTTGCTTTCACTTAAATTAATGTTTAAAAATCTTAATTTAATAATTTATTCTTACAATAATAGACTGTCTGTGCAAGGTACCCATAGTGTTTGTATTTATCCCGATAAACAATGCAAATGAATGTTAACGCATGCGCATATAAAAATCCTAAAATTGTTTGCCCATATTCATAGTTGCCCGCAGACTATATTTTACCAAAAAAGTAGCCCCTAAGGGATAAAAGTTTGGTCACACCTGTATTATATGATTTTCTCTACTGTCTTGTATATGAGTGACCTGATGAAACATACATACTAGACTTTCCTTCCACAAATGACAAAGGCATGTTAACATGCTTGATGTTATATGCAAATGCAAGGACTGTCGAGAGGGAAGCTGGGGATTTTTCCCTTACTCGGTAAAAACTTAGAGTCCATATTGGTCTATTTCTATAAATTAATAGGGTAGAGGCCACTTAGGATCCGCTCTATCATCGTCTTTATACCAAACTTTCGAGGCCCTGCACACATAAAACTATTAATAATATGATAAGCTTTGTTATAGTTTTAAACAGTTTTATGTATACAGTATTTTACACAGAAAATGGAAATAATTTTATAAAGTTATGTACGTAAAAAAATAATATTAACATTTCGAGAATATAAAAATTCTTTATCTAAATACAGTATCGAAGGTTTTATTATGTTTTATTATCTGGAAAAACATTGACACAGAAAACTTAAAGACGTTTTCCATTAAGAAAATTCTTTATTTTCTAAATAAAATATATTATCGCATATAAACGTAGGAGTATTTATTCAATATATAAACATTTTAAAGTTGAAGTAAACGTTCTGTTTATTCTAAATAATTAAGTTTAAAATAATAAAGGTTTCAAGTTTATTTATCATTATTCAGCTACTCAAACTCTTTAGTGAAGTTTTAAAATACAAACAATTTGTTATATATTTACATAAAATCTGAATATTATAGTTCATTTTTAAAACGAACCTGGCACGTTATAATGTTATATTTTTCTTCTGCGAGTTTTAAATTAAATTAATTAAAATAATTGCTTAATTTAAAATTTTAACATATTTAAAATTAAATTCATTAAAACTTTAGATCAATTATTTATTTGAATAATTTTAAATTAATTTATTTTTGTTTTTTCATAATGCCTTTAAATAGCAGTCTTCAAGTGACCGAGTGTATAAAACCACTGAATGGATTGTGGGTTCGCACCTGATTACGCAACGATCTGGAGTTTTCTGGGTTTTTTTAACGCATCTAACACTTAAACAGGAGTCGGGTTCTAATAGAAAGTACTCACGGAAGATACGTACCCCCTTAGCAAATGTTTCGTGGTCGTATCCCATCAAACCAAACTAAATCTTTAAACAGTATTTTATAGAAAATCTAGTTATTTAACATTTAAAAATTATAGAAGAATCTTTCTGAATTTATATGAAAAAATTTAAAGGATATTCCCAGATATTTTCACAAATTTTATTCAACATAATCTTGACGATAAGGAGAAATTTAATGGTACTTATGATAAAATAATAATTTCTTAAGTAATCGTAAGACTAGAGGCGAATCATCAAAACATTAATTTTACCCCAAAGATAGGCAAATCGATATCGAAAGATATTATTCTAAGGCATTACTATCGAGAAAAACAAATGTTAATTATGATAAATGGATAAATTAGATATTTACATAAGAGAATGGCTACTAACGATACTTTGTCATAAGAGACCGAAGGAAGCTACAGTCTAACACAACCGTCGATGATTGATTTTGAATGGTTTCATTTGCAACTTTGCTTTATCTTAGATTTTATTTTAAGTATTCAAGCTTCTACAACGAAGAATTTTGTTGTATCAACGAAGAAAGTTCGACTTTTATCTAAAAGCAATTTTTATATGGAATAAAGCATAGACTATTTTCTTATTTACCTTCCTATTGTAAAGAATGCTCCAATTACAAAAGATAGCTTTGGTCTTCAAATAATCTTCAACTTTATTTTTTTTTTTTTTGCTGAAGATGGAATTGAATACATTTTCAATTTGGTGACTATTTCTAGTCCGAATAGCAGTGAAATGATTTTCAGAATGTAATCATAGATATTAATCTCGGTTAAGGTCATAGAAATATTGTATTTTTGGTATAGGAAGCTGCATTGAAAGTGAAATATTCTGTTATTAAATAAAAATAAACCAATGATTAAATCATCATTTTTAAAAAATTATACTTTGCATAATATTTGACGATTATATATGATCAGATTTTTTCGGATTGGATTGATGGAGTAAACAACGCGACCCATGGGCGATCTGCCAAGAGGAGGTACCATCCGAGAGGAATTTCTAAGGAAAACTGTCTCCTTTTTAAATGTTAGATATGTGAAGAAAATCCGGAAAACTTTATTTGGCCAGCCCGTTGATCGGGTGCGAACCCACAACCAACTATCGGTGTTCTGTGGTTTTTAACCATTCGGTCACTGATAGACAGTAGTTAATGTCGCAACAATCTTTTCATATACCTGTGCAAGATTTTTAGTTTTCCTCTTTTTTTGGAAAAATATATTTATAAAAAAAAAACAAATGTAATAGAAATAGTAGGTTATTTTTTAACCTTAATTAAAAAGTTAGTAAACTGGCTCCGCGGCGGCAAAATTTAAAATTTGAAAATAAAAATATAATACTGACCGTTTTTTGATACTCCATTTTAGGGCCTCTCTTTGTTCTGGACTCACCCGTTGTACCTTCCTAGTTACGGAACTGTTAATAACAATTTCAAAATAATAATTAAATTTTACTCTATTTTAAAAATGGCACAACATTATTCTATGCACAACAGTATTATATTACATTATACCATTATAATATTTAATTTAAACAGTTTGATAGATTTTATTTCTATTTTCAACCAATCCTTACAATCCTCGGAAAAACGATTTACATTTAAAGATACATTACCATTCATATAGTAGGATTGCAGAGCTCACAGTACCCGAGTGGATAAACCACTGATCATTGATAGTTGGTCGTGGGTTCAGACCTGACCATGTGCAGTTTTCTTATGTATCTAAGAACTAATTAGGGGGCCAGTTTTCCACTGAAAGTCCTCCCGAGAGGCACCCCATGACAGATCGCTAACGTGTTGCGCTGCTTTATTTCATCGCTGTGAGATTGTAACTAGCATAAAAAATTTCATAAACAGAAAAGTGTACAATGTTAGAAAAATAATGAGTACCCAGCGTCTAAAAAGTAAAAAAAAAAAATGTAAAAAGTAAGTTTACATGTTTAAGGTCATACACGAGATGCCTAGATTATTGAGGATGAAAATTGTCAGATGCTGTCGAAGTAAAGAGAACAGACAGGCATTCTATTATATAGGCTATATATATTTTAATATATTTATAAGAAACATTTAAATTTGACTTAGTAAAAATAATTTTGTCATAAAAATGTAATTAATTTTTATTCAACATAAAAAAATTAATAAATTCTTTTAAAACTTTTCTAAACGTTATTTAAAGAACGATAAGGAGAAAAAAATCTCTTAACTTCTCGAGTAAGTATTTACTTGACAGAAAAGCAGATATTGAGTAGTAAACGTGAGTTCTTTTCATTCCCAAAAAGATATATACAGTTAGATCTAGATTCTGTGAAGTAAATGAGAAAAGAAAACGTATAAACCTAATAGTTTACAACGAAACTATTTACCGGGTGAAAGAGAAAATTGGAACTTACAAAATTTGAGCCTGTATAGATGAAAAAACATTAACTCTTGAGAAGAATAGATTGACGAAAACAATAGAAATCTGTAAAAAAAAAAGTCTAAATTTAAATTGATTTATATTCAATAAAATACGAAAAATTAAAATTACATTTTAACTTTTATTCATAATATATTTACAATTTTTTTTTTCTTTAGATTTTTCGTTGTCAAAATCATATTGCTTTTACTTATGCTTTGTAATAAATTATTATATGTATATATATTTATACATATTGTATACGCTGAAAGATAATAAAAATAATGATAAAAACTTAAAAATTAAAATTTTTTTTCATTTTTCATTCGTTAAGAAATGTTACTGATGCAGATTTTATATATGGTTGCATTAAGAAAAGAATATTTTTAGTATAAACAAAAAATATTTTTCTTAATAGAAAAATAAAATCTATGTGAATTAAACAATAATATATGCTCTCCACCTCAAATTTGTAGTGGTTTGCCCTGTACAGCGTACTTTTCCTGTTAACAATAGAATCGTGCGGTTCATCTAATTTCTTTCAGGGGAAACTTTTGAATTGACTTTCGGTTTGTATCAGAAGGTTATATATAGTTAATCAAGGCCTCCTGACCCTATGCTTTCCATATATAGTCTTGGCTTTCAAATATGTAACACCTTTATCGAGATTAAGAAAAATCGGGCAGACAGACAGACAGACATATGATAGTGGGAATATACTGTATATGTCTGCAATTTTTTCACATTTCAGTCCAATGAAAATTTGATGTCTTTTTACATATTTTACAACCACAGGAACATAACGTCAGAATAGGCCAATGCTTTAAGGCTCTTTTTTAGTCTTTAATTTGTAGTATATTTAAATATATTTCATCGATTTATACATTTTTACAAAGATCTGATTCTAGAAGACTTTTTAATTAATTTACGTATTTGTAGGCAAAATACAACCTAAAACTAAGTCGACTCTGTTAATGTTAACTATGTTTCTATGGTTGGAAAGGTTGTAAAAAGACAGGAATTTTATTTGTCCATATTCTTTAATTTGGAGTATTTTAAATCCTATATATATAATTATATGCAGTCTCTCATTGACTCATTGAGAGTAATAAATAGCCTTCCTCTTCTCACTAGTAGCAGGAGATTCAAACATAATGTGCATGCTGTAAAACACAGGAAGATATAAGATGGTATAAATAAAAAACTCTCAAGAAAGATCATTAACGCATCGGTAGAGTAGCTTGAATTCAAATTCCAACCGTTTTTCAGCGTCGTATGTCGAAACACCGTAATTCCAGAAGCGTCTGTACAATTAAATATAAATAAATATAATTGAAGATCTTAGGGTAAAAAACATTGTTAAGCATTGTTGAATGTCTAAAAACGCAGGGCTGATGTAATTTCCAGACTTTTAGATTGATTAATATTAGAAGTTACTAACTTCTGATATTAATCAGTTGTGATCCGTCCTAAAATACAAAGTAAATTTGAAATTTTTGAGTGATTTTCCCAGAAACTTGAAAAACGATTTAACATGTTCTTGCTCAGTGTTCAATTATATTCTAGTGATGTATATTTATTTATAGAGTATAAATTGAATATAGACGTTATAACTTAACAATATTAATTAAATATTCTTTGTATAACATCAATATACTTATTTATTCCATAAAAATAAATTAAATAATGATTTATTCAATCAAAAGCGATTTTAATTATGTTATTGAATTTAATTTATTATAAATCATACACAATATTTAATATATCTATGTTTAGTATTTTTTAATTTTTATATCAAGTTTACCAATTCTAAAATATAGTTAATTTATATTAAATTAATAATTTACATTTTTGAAGAATCATTTTTTCTTTTCACTTACTCAAAATTAAGAATGATACTATTACTTGCTTTGCTTGTGAGACTTTCCTTCATTTACTTGCTTCTTTTAATTTAACATACAGACAGACCCCAAAATCAGTCACCTTTTACTTCATTTAATTTGCTTTTAATTTTTATATTCAACAAATATCCAGGCCCCAAGAGCTACTTCATTTCCTTTGTTCTTAAATTTTTATTCAATGTGCAGACGAACCCCAGAGTCAGTTATTTTAAGAGCTTAAAAATATGCATCGGTTAGTTGACTTTTGGGCCACCATGTATATTCTATACGATTTTTAAATAATAATTATAACTTGCTTATTAAACGCTTTTAAACTTCCTTAATAAAGCATAAAATTGTTTAAATTCATTATTATTTTCTTAATATCATTTAAATATTTACGCAGATATGACGTATACATCAATGTNTTTTAAAAATGGCACAACATTATTCTATGCACAACAGTATTATATTACATTATACCATTATAATATTTAATTTAAACAGTTTGATAGATTTTATTTCTATTTTCAACCAATCCTTACAATCCTCGGAAAAACGATTTACATTTAAAGATACATTACCATTCATATAGTAGGATTGCAGAGCTCACAGTACCCGAGTGGATAAACCACTGATCATTGATAGTTGGTCGTGGGTTCAGACCTGACCATGTGCAGTTTTCTTATGTATCTAAGAACTAATTAGGGGGCCAGTTTTCCACTGAAAGTCCTCCCGAGAGGCACCCCATGACAGATCGCTAACGTGTTGCGCTGCTTTATTTCATCGCTGTGAGATTGTAACTAGCATAAAAAATTTCATAAACAGAAAAGTGTACAATGTTAGAAAAATAATGAGTACCCAGCGTCTAAAAAGTAAAAAAAAAAAATGTAAAAAGTAAGTTTACATGTTTAAGGTCATACACGAGATGCCTAGATTATTGAGGATGAAAATTGTCAGATGCTGTCGAAGTAAAGAGAACAGACAGGCATTCTATTATATAGGCTATATATATTTTAATTATTTCAATAATGTTATTATTAAAAATTTAATTTACCATATTTAATTGGTAAATTAAATTTTTGGATTTATGAGATAAGGCAACTCAATACATGGACAATCTGCCAAAAGAATGTGCCTCCCATGAGGACTTCCTATAAAATACTGGCTCTTATTTATGCGTTACACACGTGAGAAAACTCGGAAAGCCAACCCGCTAGTCAGGCGCGTACCCACGACCAGTGTTTTGTCCACTTGACAATGGTAGGCCTACCATATTTAATTATTTCAAAATTAAAATAATAACAAATTAATTTGTTTTAATATTTATAATTTTAAAATATGATTTAAAATACAGTTGATCTCGCTTTTACGATCAAATTTTTAGAAAAGTGTCGTAAAGTGAGGAATATAATTATTGAAAAATTCATAGAATTCCTATCTAAATTAGAACTTAAACATACTTTCTGCTATTTAATAATATTAATATAATATAATAACTAAATAGAATAATATAATGAGATAGAAATAAACATATTTTGTTATTACAATCTTACAACATTTTCTTTTATCGTTATTTACAGTAAAGTTACGAGTTTAGAATCATATTATACGTGGTATATTAATTAATACAGTGGGTGATCAGTTAACGAACAAATCGGATAACGAACACTTTCGCGAAAGATTTCTATGATCGGACAACGAACATATGATCGGATAACGAACACTTCACTGAACAGACATAAAAAGAAGCGACGAAAATAGCAAATACCGACTGATTTTCCTTTGTTTTCAGGTAACTTTTTGGAGACCTCAACGTCGCCAACGCGGGAGACCTCAACGTCGACGCTCAACCTAATAATATACTGATTAGATAGTATCGCTCGAACTTTGAAATACTCCCTTGTCATTCCAACCTTTTATTTTTCTGACAAACAATTCTTTTATAGTATTCGCGAGACTGTCGGGCGGGCACTCATTAAGTTTTGTGTCGGTTTTTATTTTCGAAAGGTGAGAGTATAATAGCAAAGGTGGGCAGATGTCTGATGTCTGTGGTTGCTGGGCAGTATGGCTTGAACAGGTCTGCAGTAGGCTGCAGTTCAATCTTATCTAAGAAAGATACTGTATTATCAAGAAGACTCAAGCAGCTAAAGGAGTAACAAAAATCACATATGAGAAATAAAGAACATTGAAGAGCTCATAATGGAACCTGAAACGGATCTGACGACATAAGAACGTCAAGAACTCTTGAATAGAAAACATCAAGAAACTCGGCAAGATATGTTTTATTCTGGAAAAGAGGATTAATGCCGATATCTGCTATTAATTAAAGATCTTTTGAAGAAATGGGGGATGTCAGATCAACGGTCTTAGAATGGCATACAAACCAGGTTGAGGTTAATAGGCTTGGGGATCTCTACAATTACAATGCTATTAATTACTTCTGAAAAATCCCGAAGAAGAGAGAAAAGCAATTTACATTAGACAGATTATTTAACCCCCACAAACAAAAAACCATAACTAATAAAAATGCACATCTGTGTATACATATAAATAAACATAGTAAGAAAGTATATATTTTTTATTTTGGGACGTCTCCAGAACGAATTAATCAAATTCCCATACAAACCTATGGTAAATTCATAATCGGTTAACGAACAATTCGGATAGCGAACAAAGTCTTGGAGTTAACCGATCACCCACTGTATATTCTTACAGTTAAAAGACGGCCAGAATGAGTTTTACTATAAGCTAAACAAGTTACATCTTAAGGTCTGAATTTACGAGTGGCCTCATACTATGTTCAAAGACAGTATACATATAGCCCATTATTATTTGGTAAAAGTGAAAGGACCTATTGAATTTTGTAGCGCAAATCCACAACAAGTCTAAATCTGGCTCCGGACATGGTCCTATACGATGCATTTGGCCGGTGGAATGAGGAGAGAGAAGGTGAACGAAACGAAGAGTGGGGAAGATTAAAAAAGAAAAAAGAAAAATAGGGTTCCTCTTGCACGACTTCTCTCTTAAATGGCATTAGCACCTCTAGACTTGCTGAGTGCCCAGATGTAACTTCCGAGCAATTCTATGGGACCTCTCCTTTCTTGAAAAATAACCAAATAATATATTTATACAGACTTATTTCTCTTTCTGTAACTTTCTTCTGACAGCACTTTATAAATATGATATGCGCCTCTGAGGTATTAAAGACGATTTTATTACATATATGCCTTTTACTATTATTTATATTTATTTATTATCTATTTACCGTATGGCTACACATTTATTGATAAAAAGAACAGAAAGCAGAAAAAGAAAACACAAATCATAAATGTAAGTTAGAAATATAGTTTAAAGCACTTTCAGTCACAATCAGGAAATCACTCAGTTGTCCCGGAAAAGATCTTACTGGACAATATTCCAAGATATGATGTATAGTCTGTCTTTCAGCACCACAGTCACACTGTGGGGATGTAACTTTTCCCCATGTAAAAAGACTGTCCCTGCACAACCCATGTTTGGTCCGAATCCTATTTAACACACTCCACAGATTTCTGGATAACTCAAATCCAGATGGTCGCTTTGTGATACAAGGAAGTTGTCGACTGTCCACCGGAGAGACATCAGCCCAGAGCCTTTTCCAAGATTCAGTGAGGTTGAAATTATTGGAATGCAGGGATTTAGCTCTTATCAGAGGGGGGTGTCTTGATTTAAGTCGATTTATGCTGAGGTCATCAATATCCTGATGGATCGGGAGTTGTGGATTAGACAATATTTTCCCATATTCCCTGAGCAGAGTGCTGTCCCTTCGGAGTACAGATGGAGGGATATAGCTCAAAATAGGTAACCAGTGAATAGGAGTGGATTTAAGAGTATCTGTTATGATACGTAGAGTAGTATTTAGTTGGGCATCCAGTTTTTTAATGTGAGTACTGTTAATCCATACCGGTGCACAGTACTCCGTTGCAAAGAAGGCCAAGCCACGTGCAGAGATCCGTAAGGTGGACGGCGAAGAACCCCATGTAGTTCCACATAGCCTTTGGAGGATGTTGTTTCTGGTATTAACCTTGGCAGCCAAATTCATCAGATGTGTTTTAAAAGATAAAATTCTATCCAAAGTGACACCAAGATATTTCAGGTTCTTATTATGTTTCAGTAAATTATTGTCAAAATAAACCTTTAATTCTTCATTTGCTAGCTTGCTATTAAGGTGAAAGCATGTAGCTTCAGTTTTTGTCTTACTCAATTGAAGTCTCCACTGGCGAAAATATTGTCCTAAGATTGATAAGTCCTCTGTCAGGATCTTTTCAGTAATTGCAAGGTCTTTATGTCTCGTGGCAATCACCCAATCGTCTGCATATCCAAATTTCCTTGCCTTTGTTTGAGGCAAGTCTAATGTAAAGACTAAAAAGCAGTGGTGCCAGGACAGAACCCCGAGGTAGGCCATTATTTAGTTTTCTTAACCTACTTCTCGGATTTCTGATGACAACTTGAAAGGGTCGGTTATTTAACATCGCATCAATTATTTTAACTATTTTTAAGCAGGGTATCACTCGAATCAGCTTATAGATTAGGCCATGCCGCCAGACAGTATCATATGCTGCAGTAAGATCGATGTATACCGCAGATGTTTTTAATTGCCTTTGGTATCCAGCCTCTACAAAAGTAGTGAAGGCTAGTACCTGGTCTGTACAGCTCCTATTCGGTCGAAAACCAGCCTCCTCTACCAGAATATTCTCAAAAATTGTATTGCTCAGTCTGTTGTAAAGAAGTCTCTCTAAAAGCTTATACATCACACTCAAGAGTGAGATAGGTCGATAGCTCTCTGGTCTATCATTAGGTTTTCCAGGTTTCGGGATAGCTATGATTTTAGCTTGTTTCATAGCGAAAGGAATACTACCTTTCTGTAGGATGTCAGTAAAGAAGCGAGCCAGCCATTGCTTAGTGTACTTGCCGCTGTGTAACAGGAATTCAGGATGGACACCATTATTTCCAGGGGCTTTACCAGCTTTTATTTGTTTAAGGGCAGCATAGATTTCTTCAGTATCAAAGGGTAGTGAGTACGCTGTATCATTTATACATTTAGCTTTGATGAACGTAAGCTTTTTTTAATTTTAATTGTGAATTCACGATCTCTAGGAGCTCTAGATATATTTAGTATGTGTTCTGCAATACTATTTGGAGTAATCAAGATTTCTCTACCTGGTTTGGCAGTTGCTCCTCCCAATCTTCTAAGCAGGGACCACGCCTTCCTACTTGACTTTGTAAAATCCAAATTTTGTACAGTGTTTATCCATCTAAGGCGCCTGGCATCATCTAAGCTATGAAGTAGTTCATCCCCTATTTCAAGATCACCAGATTCCAGGAACTTCCTATATAGTGATTCACTTTTTTCACTCCATCCTGGGATATAAATCTTGCGGTATCCTCTAGGTATACATTTTTTTGGCTACGCTAAACAGTGCTCCAACAAACCTTTTATAGTTGTTGGATGTAGGTGGGATCCATCCCAAACATTTGTCAAGATCTTCTGAGAACAAAGTCCAGTTAGCCTTGTTAAAATTCCATCTTGGGCATGGTACACTATTTACTATAGGAATACTAAGTCCAATTCCGATAATTATTGGACGGTGCTGGCTATGTGGGAACTGATTTAGAACTATGCGTGTAGCTGATAACGGTTGTCTATTTTTATCTGAAGACACAAAGCACAAGTCAGGGTTATATTCACAACTGCAAGCGCTGGACCTAAAGGTGCATCGATCTTTAGCATCAAACAGAAGATAAAGATTATTTTCCTCTGCCCATTTAAATACCATGTCACCATTATTATCAGTGTCACGGTATTTCCAGCATTCATGGGGGCTGTTGAAGTCTCCCAAGTAGACAGCAGGATGGGGTAATTGTGGTATGACGTGTTGTGGCCAAGTTGTTTATAGATATTGCTGATTGTAATTTGTCCAACCTGTATAGTAAGCACATGAATGTTATCGTCAGTGGTTGCCTTACAAAACAGTACATCCTCAATGTCACTACGGGTATATGTTGCAGTGCCGTATGTTTTGTGGTAGGTTGAACCAATTAGTTCAAAACCAGGAATCACACATCTTGTCTGAAGTTGGTATTCATTCTCAGTATGAGTCTCTTGAATTACAACTATGTCAATTTCGTTATCCTTAAGAATTCTATGTAAGTATTGGCATTTTGCACGACTAATGCCTTCAATATTAATTTGACATATCTTAATTTGAGGACCAAGGTCTTTGGTACTATGGCCCTTATAAGGGCCTTTGTAATGAGGAGACATAAGTAGTTTAATTAGTTAAGATGTGTATTGTCCAGAGATCCTACTGATTATTTGGACGCAAAAAGTTGCTAGCTCATTTAGTTCACGAATAGACGCTATCCAGGGTGCACCACGGGGAGGCGAACTAGCTTTACACCCCATCATTTATATTACTATAATTTATTAAATAAAAACAGAATATATTTAATAATATAACAAATGTGATAATATAATAAAATATTATATACATATATATTTTTACATAATAAATACATTTATTAGTCGATTTATATATTTTATTAGACTCATAATGATGTTGGAATAATGTATAAACCAACCAATTCACTAACAGAAATTAACTGTATTATTATTAATTTCGGATACAATTATTATAAAAACAAAATAATTACATTAATTTTATAATATCTTAAATAATTACTGTAATGCAATCCATAATGTATATTTTATTGTACTAATTACTCTTAAATATCGATGTACAAGTAGCCCTCGGTTTACGCCGCAGTTCCGTTCCTACAAAAGCCGGCGCAAATCGAATCGGCGTAAAACGAACCCATATTTACACTGAGGTATAGGGTTAGGTTCCACATAAGTGAAAAATACGCAAATAATTTTGTTTATTAATACAATATAATACAAAGTACAAATAAATTTAATTTTTAAAATGTATTTTATCATAAAATAAAGTTAAATGTTTTTATTAAAACTTTTAGTTTCGGATCTCTTACATTTTTCGGAAAAAGTATCCATCTTTATTTGTTTACATTTTTGTTTTCTTTAATTGAGAATTTCTGAATATGGTCGAATGGATGCGACGATGATCCTTTTTACATTCGCACTTCGCTTCCAATCATTGTCTAACTCACAAAGTTCAACCGTCAAACTTTCCATAGTTGAAAGGATACGTTAACCCGACGTACAGCTACGGACGAGCGGAGACCACCGGTCGCCGTAGCGCATACGTAAGGTCAGTTTGAGCTGGAAAATTAAGGAGAGATAGATATTGTCTGGCCAACGAGAAGTAGATTTGTCTCACTAACGATAGTTTGTGATCGCCTGAAGTGCTACTGCGTCGTAAGGTATTTTCTCGAACGAACTGATAAGGGATAAATTCAATGGCGCTATGGATTCGGACGCCATTTATTGGACTATTAAGTTTGATAACTTGACTCGTGCGTACCTAAACGTTTAGTATTTTAATATTAATTTAATGAAAATGTATACATACCCAATAATATTAAACAGAAAAAATAAATATATTCAATAAAAATCTTTGTTTTAACGAATGTATAATGTCGCGGCTCGGTAAATACGTCAACACTGAAACGAAAATCAGTCTGGCATAGGGAAAATCGGGGAATTACACAGCAAAATCGCGAATTGTGCAGCGGCGTTATTGTGAATCGGCGTAAATTGAACCGGCGTAAACCGAGGGCTACCTGTATTGAATAATCTATATCAGAAGTTCTCAATCGTTTAGCGTTTCAAAAATTTGATTTAATTCATCCACTTCTTTTAATACTGATACAGAATAAGAATAAATTACAAATTACATGAAATTAAAAAAATTGAAATAGAAGCCGGTTGGATGGCTAAGGCGGTAAAGGCATAAGCCTACCGCTTTGAGGAATCCGGGCGGATGGGTTGATGACGTAAGCCAGGGGTGGCGAACCTAGTGCACGCGTGCCCAAAGTGGCACGTAAGGAGAAATCATCTGGCACGTAATATATCATGCGATTTCTGTCTTTTTCAATCATCTTTTCGGTTTATCACCTGATCGTTCTTTTTTTCAATCAGCTTTTTTACATTTATTCTAATTAAAGCGTATTCGTTTAATTTCTTTAAATATCGTTATTCGAAGTCTGAAACTTTGGCACGCATAAACATCTTTAAAGCTAAGTATACTTACAATATGGCACGCGAACACAAAAAGGTTCGCTATCCCTGGCGTAAGCAATGTAATACTTGAATGATCTGCCAAGAGTGAACGCTTCCCGGGAGAACTTTCTATAGAAAATTGGCTCCAATTTAGGTGTTAGACAAGTGAAGAAAACCCATAGCCAGCCCGTTATTCAGGCGCGAACTCGTAACCAAGTACCAGTGTTCAATAATGAATCCGGATAAAGAATCTCAGCCATAAGTTATCCATCCTTGATATTTCGAGTTCCGTCCGTCACACTTTTGCTGCTCCATTATGATTCTTGATAATCCACGAATGACATTAAAAAATGCTCTCTTGGTCCTCGCAAAGCGGAAAGACACAAAATTTAAAGACATTCCAATAGGAATCTATATCTATACTACTATATAAAGAGACAACGTATTTTTCGTTTGTGACCACTAACCGTGAAAACTACTGAACCAATCGTTACGAAATTTTATCTGTAGCATCTTTATGACCCCCGGAATGTTTACCACTGATCAAACCTGCAGATGTTTTATTAATTAAATAAAAAATATCATCTAGGGTTAAGGCTTTTATGTCCAACAGATGGCGCTACGAGTATGACGCCCTAAGTTTGCTTTTCTGTGAGGATGAACTAAAGTGGATCATCTATCTATTTATATAAATAAAAATGTAATGTTCGTTTGTTCCTACCAATTCCTTTTAAATATTCACACAATTCGAATACGCACGTGTTTTTATATAATATACATGTCGAAATTCCCCCCACTGGGGTGAGATGAACAGGATTAAGGCTTACCGTAAAGAACTCTGCTTCTATTTATACTATTTTAGATGCGGTTTTTTTGCGTTTTTGATTGCGTTTTAATAGGGTACGCAAGAGAATGTACACTAAAAAGAAATTTTTCGAAAAATCCCCCCCCACACGAGAGAAGTGTTATACATTTATAATGGATACATTTTGAGCCAAGACAACGCGTGGTGGGGTCTGCTAGTTAATAATAATTTTCGTTCATTACATTTCAAAATTGTTCATTTTACTTTACTAAAATTTTCATATAACTCTGTTATTACTGTACAGCTTGATTATAAACCTGTATGCATTATTCTGAAAACGGCAACAAAATAATTTGTTTGCTAGTCGTGTGAAACATGCTGGACCCAAGAAGAGAGAGTCGCTATGGTTTGTGCATGTTTCAGCGAATTAATGCATACGGAAATGCTGACAAACTTCACCCAGACACCTCAGAAGCCTTTTCCCACGGGGGAATGAGTAATGTACATAAAGATCAACGCTCCAGGAGATTCAACAAAGCGGTTCAACATGTTAAATAACAGAATTTTTCATCAACCAGGAGGTTAAGTCGGGAGCTCGGTGTGTCATAACCGACAGCGTGGAAGATCTTCTATTACAAACTCATTAAACGAGCGTGTCCAGGTGTTGTATACGCTGAAAGAGGAGAGAACTTTGCCGCTTGCCAAACAATGTGTCATGATCTCTTAGATTATGTGGAACGAAGAATTTTATGCTTCTACGAACGTTAATCTACTCAAACATACACAAACCATATGCAACAAACATACATAAACCGCTCTTCTTGGGTCCGACATGTTTCACTCGACTTGCGAACAAATTATTTTATTAGTATATTATTTTCACACCTTATAATTATCCTGTACATTTATCCAGTGATTCTGAAATCCCTTCTAGTAATTTACCGATTTCCTAGATATATCAATTGACCCCACTAGGATCTCCAGCAGTCAGGTTTAAAATCCTTGATTTATATCATCGAGATTTTAGTGTAGATGAAAAATATGCATCGCTAATTAGAAATGCCAATCAAGAAATTTTGTCTTGATTGAAAAATAAATGATAAAAATAAATAAAAAATAATATATTTATTTTTTTAGACTGTATATTGAATTTCGAGTATTCAGTCTCATTCTCACTTTTGAAGCGAGTTATAACGAATAAAGACAAGCCTTTTTTACAATTAATTTTTCTTACTAGTGTGAGAGAAATCGCAAATTAAATTGCAGCAATGTCAATCAACTATTGTACAGTAAAGAATTTTTAAACTTTTGCGAATCCAATCTGGTTACTCGTAATTTTTTAGGTTTCTTCGAACTGGAGCGTTATTCTGTAAACACAGTTCTTGTTGATCAGTATGATTTCTGAAAGATTCCTAATAAGAAAAATAAGCCGGAAATATGCCAAAATTGAACCCCGTTGAACTGGATATTCAAAATTGCGTTCAAAATTAAGGCTATAAAGCACATTAGCATAATTGTTTCATGTGGCATTTATAGCTTAATTACAGTTTAACAGACTGCGTTTAGTTTCATTCAATAGACAGTAGCGTGACAAGGGAAGGGCCAGGAGTCCGGAGCTTTTTACTTTTGAAAATAAAGAAGTGAAGAAAAATTCAAGTAGAGAGAAAAGATTTAATGTGCAAAACGCATTTATGCACACATATATACAATATCTAAGAGTTTACTTTTTATCCACAGAGCTAGTGGCTACATCCAGTGGTAAAAAACAAAAAGAGAATGTAGGTTTGCACATTCTAACTCGGGCCTCCTCTAATATCGGTTCTAGTTACGCTATATCAATAAGCAATAAGATATCGAAGTCATATGATGGGAGTGTAAAGTTAAATATTTTATTATTATTGTTAAATATTCTTGATATCGGCAAATATAAAAATAATCGAACAATAGACAAAAATTTATACATGCTTATAATTAACTAGCGTAAATGTCTCAGGACTGGTCAAAAAACAAGCTTGTTGTTGAACCTTTATTCCATTGAATCTACGCTCATTTTATTATTTTATAATTTTTTTCCCCGGCTGTTATGTAGTTACAGGTAACAAGGGAAAGTATTGCAGTCGTGTTAAATTTGACCCTCCGAATTTTTTTGTAAATCTTCACCTGTTTGAGACCATCTGAATCCATAAAATAAAATAAAATTTCGTGTATATTTATGTATATGTGTGTGTGTGCGTGAGTTTGTTGACGTCCATTCTATTTCGTTTAATATCTCAAAATGGAGTAAAGATTAAGGAACGAAATTTGGCATGGCAGCTTATGTGTAGGAGACATTGATGCTATTAAATTTTGATGGTTAAAGGTCAGGAGTGAGGAGATAGAAGGATGTAATTTAGTCATATCTCGGGAAAGGTCGGACTTTATAAAGATTTTACTCATTATTAACATTTACAACTTTTTATAAAACTCATTATTACCCTCAAAATTAACTTTTTTGCATTTTTTTAATAAATAATATTATAAAAAATTTTATATCAAAATCTCATAACAGATGACATCACAAACAATTTTATTTATTATGATTAATAATAGGGAAAATTCCTCATAACAGAGGAAAAAGTTACGCAACTCGTTGCTAGAGTTTTAAGAATAATTATCTCATTTCTGAAAATTTTTACAATTAATCACAGACTATATAAGAATATAGGGTGACTCAAAAGCCAAATTAATCGAACTAAATAGTCGAAGATTACTATAACATATAGCGATTCTTAATTGAGATATACTTTAAGAGTATATCTCAATTAACTTATTTTTGCGCCACTCTGAGATGAATATATTTATTAATTTAAATTATTTTTATGTAAGAAGAAAATATAATTAAAAAACTTGGAGTCACTTTCTAAAAATAAGTTACATACATTAAGATAAAAATTTTCAAGAATATAAATAAAATTAGAATATGTGAGACACATTGGTATACTTAGCGTTCTATATATATATGTGTGTGTATATAACAAGCTATATTTTTAAACCTAAATGAATATCTTAAATAAAAAATAACAAATTTATGATACTTTTATAATTTATGAAAGAGTAGCTCACTTCTTAACTATTATACACAGGCATACAGAAAATTTCCATTTCATTATTATGACTGTAAACATATAATAAATTTATATTTATCGAAGAGAAACGACAGATATAGTTGTTTACATTCAGGACTAAACTTCCAAAGCTGGAAGCGTTGACAGAATAAAACAAAAAACAAGCTTTATATGCACTGATACCAGAGAAATAAAAGAAAAAATGTCAATGACACTGTGACTTGCAAAAGCAAACTTTGAAAAAACTCTCATAAAACTATCGTTGAAACGATAGCTGATTTTATAGAGTTGTTGTATTTTTTTAAAAAATTTAATACCACTTTATCGGTTATTTTATGTTCAAATCTATTGTGTGGATGTATATGTGTATAACAAATATATATATATAACAATGAATTTAAATAATATATATATATTATTTAAATTCATTTTGTTAACTTGTGTCCGCCAGTAGGCGAGTGGATAAAATTACTGAACGCTGGTAGTCACAGGTTCGTATCTGACTAACGGCTGGCCACGTGGAGTTTTCTGTGTTTTCTTCATCTGTCTGTAAGGCTGCCCCAGAGAGTAACAATGATCTGAAACAAAGTATATATTAGGGCCCTACAGTAAATTATAATATTATTATTATATTTAAATTGCTGCATTGAAGTAAACGGAAAAAATAAAATGCTGCATAGAACCCCAGCTTCCTTGGAGTCCAATTTGCCCCTTTTTGCCCCCTCCTTTGGGTGATCCTACATTTCTAACATCTAAATAACTAAATAGGGCCATAGAAGATCCTCTCGAGAGGTTGCCTTAACAGATTGCTCAATGTTGCGTTACCATATCCCATTAAACCAAACCATTGTAAAGTTATGTTTATATGATTATTAAATTATTAATAAGCACATAAGTATCATAGTATAATTATTTTAATTATAAAATTAACAAAACTATTTGTAAACATGACAGTATCGAAAAGGGCGAATCAATATCAAATCTGTCTGCTACTCTCAAGCAATTATTTTTTTAACATACTCGTACTTCTATATAAATTATTAAAAGTTAATAAAAAATTTAAGAAAAACAGTCAAACCTCTAAAAAGTGTCCATTGAAAGGAACATAAGAAATAGACGTTGTTTGAAGGTTATTTTGTATGCGTTTCGAAAAGAAACGTTCTTGAAAAATGGCCGCCGTTTAATGATGGGCAAGATTGAGAGGTAGTTGTTATTGGAAGTTTGACTGTATATTAATAATCGATTTAGATAAAATACTTAAAATGAGATAAAGAATCAGAAAACGGCAAATTCAATTACTGTACAGTACATATTAATAGATATTATCGACTTTAATATAATATCTCCGTCACTTTTCATATGATTAAGTACTTTTAATTTTATCAGAATATTAATTAATTTTTATTTTTCATCACGAAGATATTTTGGTAGAGAAATTTATTAAAAAATCCAGCAACAAGTTGCTCAACTCTCCCGGCAACATTTGGTGGCGCCATCTGTTATCATATTTTATTTTAAAACATTTTATATTTTTAACTATCATAAAATGGCAAAAAAACTTAATTTTGAGGGTAAGGATGGGTTTTATAAAAAATTGTAAAAATTGTAATTTGCAATTTTTTATAAAACCCATCCTTACCATCCTTACTGCTAATAACGGGTAAAATCGTCATTATGTTTAACCTTACTGGATATACACACGATTCTCTGAACCTATCTGTACGATTCTCTATAACTACCAAAATTTAACAGCATCAATTCCCCTAATAAACAAATCTCCTTGCAAAATTTCAGAAATTTTTGACAAAAAACACAAGAATTATTAAACTTCAAAGAAGGTGAACAAAACAGTGTCTTACACACACAAACATCCAAACATACAGAAAAACACCCAAATTTGTTTGCATTCTTCGATTTTTTCCAGGTCCCCGAAAAATGTAAAAATCTTCGGGAGTCAATTTTTGACCGATTGCCACACTTCCCTTCTGTTATATACAACAGCCGGGGAGTAATAATATTCTGCATTCATTCCTGTACCACTAGATGAAGATTAAACGCTTGAATATTGTATGTACTGTACGTTATGGAGTGCTTTCACAGCGTGCAAACTATACGTTATGCTTTCATAGCATGGGTAAAGATTTCCATAATATGAAAGCATAACGTGATTTGCTCGGTTTCAAATATTAAACTGAAATAAAGAAAGCGCAATAATATGTTTTCTTAATATATTAACTAATCTTGAACCCGGTCCTCCATACATCTATAGTTAAAGTATTAAAAAGTTTTATTTTTGGAAAATAATTTATCCAACATAATATTATTTATTATTTTAAAATATATTATTTATTTACATAAATTTGTGTATTTTATTATTTTTTATTTTATTATTATTTGTGTATTTCTTTAATTTTCTGTAAAATAGTAAAATAGAAATTATAAAATTTTTAAATAAACATTAAAAATACATTACAATTAATTTCGTTAATGTTTACGTCATTCATTAATAAAATACATTAATTAAATTGTAATTAAGAATTTCATTTCCATATTTAATATAATTCAGGTTTTAAATGAAACGTGTAACTTAATTTTTTNTATATAGATAGATATGTATATATATGTGTATATATATACACATATCTCATACATATGTATATCTATCATATATCATGATATGATCATATATATGAACATAACATGATCTAACATAATATGATTATATATATATGTATATCTAATTGATATATATATATATCAATTAATTATAATTATAATATTTTCATAATATTATAAAATTGATTTTTAGTAGCATAAGTATCAATCGTTGCGATCGAAAAAAAGAAAGAAATCAATTAATGGCGATCAGTTATGTGACAGGTGGAGATGTCATTGCAAGATAAATTTTCCCTTTCCAAGTATTAAGATCAATAATCAATTTTATCAATTTTCTGCATGATATTTTTCCTAATATCTTTCGTATAATCGAATTTAATAGGAATTGTTTCAAAATATATCGTTTTAATTGATTGATTGATATTTATATGATTTTTCTAAAATATCCCGATTTTTTAAAATATTTGATTGAATCAATTTTAAAATGCGAAAATCCCCCGCAGCGATCGAATCAATTAGACATTAGTTTTAGATTTGATTCGAATTTAATGTTTTAACGTAAAAAAGTTAAATTTGAATTTAATGAAAACTCCATTTATTACATTATTATAGATGTTCGTGACTTGTTCTTAAAGGGATCAGAAGCGAGTGATGCAATTCTTTTTCCATGAAATATTTTTTTGAAATGTTTTATTTTTATATGGAAAAGTAATATGACACAGTGGAAATTCATAACTGAAGTTATTTTATACAAAAAAAATTCAAAAAATTGTATATTTTCGAGAAATGTAAGAGTAATTTGTAAAATTTTAAAGAAATTTGACCGTATTTTGTTTGTTTCTTTCCCTAAATGGGCCTTACTTTCCAATTTATTGATGAAAAAGTATTTTACTAGAGGATGAGCTGCCAAATCGGAGCTTAGATATAATTTCGGTTCTGATGTTTTGTTTTTATTAAAAAGATTTTTTCCATTTACGTTTTTCAATTTACGTTAAATGAGATTGTGGTACCATTATCATAACCAGAACAATTACAGAATGATTGTGAAAAACATCGCCTACTCCATCAATGAAAAACGCTGTCTTGAAAATAGAACCTCGGATTTTTTGCTGTGGGCACTAAAATCGCCATTTTTTATGAGTTTAACGGTGCCAACATAGGGCCGAAAGGATTATAAAGGCCTGACATACAAATTATCCATGAAAATTCATGAGTTGATTAAGACTCGAATTTTGGTGCCAGAACGGCAGACAATGCTTTATCATCTATAAAATGTAATTTACTGTGTCCTTTCATTTCACTGAAAAAATAGTGATTATACCTTAGAGGGATTTTCTATAATTAGTGGCGGTTGGATGATCCCTAGTCTTCGAGCTTTGTCTGTACAATTTAAAATAAAATAAATAAAAATAAAATATTTTATTTTATATATTGATGTAGAAATATAGGTTTTTGAATCAATTTTTACCAAATATTATGTGTTTCATTTGTTTTTATCTTGTTATTTGTTTTTCTTGTGGTTTATGGGAAATGATTGTTTTTTGGGGAAACCAAATAGACAATTGATAGCGCCGCTTACAATGTAAATTAAAAATAAAAATAAATAAATAAAGTTCGGGTTATGTCTACAATTTTTTATTATAGCAATAATCATAAGTCGGTTATTTAATTAATATCGAAGGCTGAATGGCCATGACAGTTAAAGCATCAACCTATCGTCGTGGGGGATCCGACATCGAATCAAAGCGAGCAATTCACAGGAATTTTTTGATGGCCATGTCCTTAATATGTCGGGTCCCGTTTAGGCTTAATAAAAAGCACCCAGAGGGCGGAGAGTTTAAAACAATAAAAAACATTATTTGCTTTATTATAATAGATTAAAATTTAACCGAGTAAAGCTTTATAAGTAATTTATTTAAATAAAAAAAATTTATACATTGATAACTGTTTAATAATTTTATATTTTCTTCTTAGTATTTTAATCGGTTTCAAAACGGGTAATGTAAAAGAAATACTGTATATAACTTTCGCATGTTATTTGCAACTGATTTAATCAGTTAAATCATTATTTCTTTCTTATATCTTTATTTTGAGTTTCATGCAATAGAAGTTGAATGACCAATAAAATGATATCTACGACTTAGCAAAACAGCTAATTCTCATCCAATCTGCATGGTGTTGCTCTTTCTATTAAAGTAAATTATTTAAATTACTAATAATTAAATACAGTAAAGTAAACAAAAATTATAATTTAAATAAATTTGATACCGTAGTTTAGGCGTTTAGACCAGAATAATTGCTTTTGTAGATTAATACGCAGTTTTATTTTGAGTTTGGAGTTCTTAAAAGCTTAATAAGTTTGGAATTCTTTGCATTAACATTAGTATACAACATTTAGTATTACTCTTATCCCACTAACTGAATTGACAAATCGTAATTATATTTTAAATCAGAGGAATAATATTAAAATAGTTGCTTTAATTTAAATTACTGGAGTAATATTGAAAANTTCGCCTACCAGTACTGGGCATTGGCATTTTGAATTTAATAATTCATATATATTTTCTATACAAAGTAATGTGTTTAAGCTTCTAGAATAACGCTTAAAAGAATTGTTAAGTTTCTTTCGTAATACACGTCACTTTTTCTCTCAATTCCTTCATTCCTCCCGTCAAAATGTGTCTCGCCAACTTGTGCCCGGCTGTATCCTAGCTTTGTACATGATTAAAAACACGAATTAACTGAAATAATTATAATTACAAGTTTTTAATATTCTAAAAAGGTAACTTAATGCTGTCAAAATTATTCTTGCAAACGACATTTATTAACTTTCGTTTCGTCAAAAAAAAATGTATTAATGTTTCTCATATACTTGAGGATTATTCAATTAATTTCTATTATGTTGCTACATTATAATTTACTAAATTTGTTAAAATAAAATCCACGATACTAGTGTATTTCCAAATTATCTACTGTACGTTGGAGGAGAGTTCCCCTCCCCAATGATGCCAAGTCTTCAAAAGATGTGTACTTGCCTTCAAGGAAACTTCAGCTGCCAATACAAGCATCACGGCCAAGTTTGATATAGTTTTATTTGTCTTATGCAACAAATATTACAGTTTGTGTTCTCAGTGTGTTTAACTTAACATTAAAACTTACAAATATCATATGTGGTCCTAAACTAAAGTGTTAGTGAACCGTTTAGAAAACAAATAGGCTATATGTTAATAGTTATTAGAATGAGAGCTTACTAAGTTATAAATAAAACAATTTATGGTTGTGAATGCATGCATAAAAATTCAAAAATATGTATTAAGAATAGAAGAAATATTAATCATTCAAAACAGATCAAGCTGAAAAGTTTGAAGAAATTCTAAATATTCTAAAATATGTAAAGTTTTCTGAACCATGTCTGTATTTATACAATCATATTCTGAACAACGATCACTAACGGGAACATAAAAATGGTCGCTGTTTAAAGATTATTTTATATGCATTTCAAAAAGAAAAGTTCCTGAAACACGGAGGCCGTTTAAAGGCTGTCATTATTGGATGTTCGTCTGTACTATAATTTAAAGAAACAAAAATCAAGATTGTAAACTTTTAAATAAAAAACTATAAAGTAGATTGATATAATATGATTATTCTTCGTATTTTACATTCTATTATATTCGTTTTCATTTATAACAATAATAATAAGTATAAAACTCTAATTATTGTTATCTCTTGCAAGAGATTTCACTCATTATCTCTCAGAAGATGTGTTGAGGTAGGTCTTACTTAAGAAATGCAAATTTCCTATTCTTCTACTTTTGGTTTACCTCAAAACAATCACACCAGTGATTGAAAGAAGCTGTCTGGCTGTAAGCATTTTTTGGCTTTTTAGAGTAGGCAAGGTAGCAACAGTTTCGAGGTACAATAATCTTCAAAGATTATTGTACCTCGAAACTGCTCACGCTGCCAAGGATGTTCAAGCGATGTGTGGTCCTGAGCTGTATTATGATGTATATAGGAATTGTGTGCCTAAACATCCTTGACATTTGTGAGGCCCGAGTGATATTCGAGCTCACGTGTTAAAAATATCATAAAGGAGTTAAATCAAGGGATTGGGCCTTGATTCTAACGCTCGTAAAAATTGGAAGAAAAACCTGTATCTCAAGGACAAATATAGACTTTTTCCCTGTTTCCCCTAGTGAAGTTAACTATAGAGACTTCTTCCAGACTTCTGCCAGCCTCTGATAGTATCAATTACCGTCCAGACTTTTTCCATCTAACAACTATAGTCAACTGTCCAGACTTTTCCCTGCCTCCACGAGTAGACATCATCCTGTTTGAACTTCGGGCTATCACACTTCGTCACAACCTCCCACACCATCGAGCATCGACTGACTGCCCCGGGGTCAGCAACTGAACAGTCCAGAGCCACCAGAAGACAAGACACACTAGATTGCAAGACAGTATAAATAAACGGGTTTGTTTGTCACTGTAGCTGTTTGCCTCACTTTCCTTCATCCCTCATACGATAAGTCCTGGCATTTAGATATCACCAATTCGGCGACCTTCACACATTTTATCAGTTTTTTGAAATTATTTTTATAATTTTGAAACCGCTTGGAATGTATATTCAACTCTTTCGTCCGACTTATTTATTTATTCAAAAACCGTATGGCCCAAAAGTCATTTAACCGAAATGCATTTTTAAAATATTCTTAATATATATTTCGGTTAACTGGTTTTTGAGCCATCTTGTATATTCGTTTTTTTCTACATTTTCAAGATATTTTTAAAACTTAGGAATCAAACAGAATTTTTTGTAATTATTCGCAAAATAATCATTATCTCAAGAAGGAATATCGAAAATTAATTATTCATAAGTAAAGTAAGAAGCAAATAATGGAGTGCAGACATAATTCTTAAAAATTATTTTGATATAATAATAATTTACGATGTAAATTATTATTATATCACGAGCAATTTGATCAAGAGCTTCATTTTCACACGAGCAATTTGATCATATACACGAGCAATTTGATCAAGAGCTTCATTTTCAGCAGTGTGAAGTTTTGCAGTAGTTCTTCGCCTACCAGTACTGGGCATTGGCATTTTGAATTTAATAATTCATATATATTTTCTATACAAAGTAATGTGTTTAAGCTTCTAGAATAACGCTTAAAAGAATTGTTAAGTTTCTTTCGTAATACACGTCACTTTTTCTCTCAATTCCTTCATTCCTCCCGTCAAAATGTGTCTCGCCAACTTGTGCCCGGCTGTATCCTAGCTTTGTACATGATTAAAAACACGAATTAACTGAAATAATTATAATTACAAGTTTTTAATATTCTAAAAAGGTAACTTAATGCTGTCAAAATTATTCTTGCAAACGACATTTATTAACTTTCGTTTCGTCAAAAAAAAATGCTTGAGATATTATACATATTCTACTTTAATTGGAACTCCATATTTCGGGCGAATTATCGAAAGACCAACCTGAAGCTTGAGAGGATGCTGAAAAGTAATTAAAATGTTTATTTTAGTTTTATAATTATTAAATTATAATAAACTACTGTTAAAATAATTATTACATTAAATCATTTAATGATATACAATCAATATTAATAAAATATTTTTAAATATTGCATCCGTAATAAATTTTATCAAAAAATAAATGTCCTCAATATTCTTTGCTGCTTGCGCTTAACAAAACCTTTTCATATCTATTGAGAGTGCCAAATGGTTAGGTCGAAGATTCCAGCAACAAAGATCATTCCCTAAAAGATATTTGAGCTGTCCGGGACTTGAATTTGTATCTCTATGGATCAGGCTGGTGCGTTTTGTTCCTAGTCCATCATCTATATAAAATAGCAAATTTTATGAGCGATCGCGCCCACCAAAAATTTATTTTGCATAAGCATTTGGAATTTTACATATCTGCGTATGGTCCCAAATAAAACATTTTGAATATTATAGGAATACTCTTTTATTAAAAGACTGCAAAATGTAGAGTTAGTTGCTTATGGTTCTATACCAACAATATATTCAAAACATGCTTTTACGTAGATTCTAAGAATAGGGATCGTCCGTAAATTATATAACATTATTTTTATACTTTTCAACTACTATCCCACCCTTTGTAATGGTCCATAACACTGTCGCATAAACCACGCACAAAATTACGTAACTCATATCTTTGATCTTTTAACTGCACTAAGGAATAATTCTGCCGGCCCGAGGCAAGTTTTAGGATGGAGCGTGATCCTATTATGGCGCCCCCCCCGAAAATATCGAAAAGTGAAAAAAATATTTTTTCCTTTAATTTTCTTTATCACTGAAGTGCCCCCTAGGACTTAGCGCCTGAAGCAACTGCTCCGTTCGCCCTATGGTAGGGCCGGCTCTGTACACAGCGCGGGGTACCGAACGTTACATCTTATTAATTACATGTTTAATGTGCAAAGCAATGACGAACAGTAAAGTTCGCTATGAAAACTTTCAGATTAAAAAATAAATTACTAAAAGGTTTAGACCCTAAGGTATGTTACTAAAGGTTTAGACCCAGAATTTCCTAATGTGTTGTACAGCATCGTAACGATTACCTACATACCATCCAAATCTGAATTATGTAAATGTTTATGTTAGGTATACTGTATAAATAACCTTAGGTATCTAAGGTTAAATTTTTCGGTTACATGTTTGTATTTAAAATTAATGTGAATTATATTATATATTATGGAGAGGTCTGTCTCTTTAAAACTGAATTCAGAAGCAAGAATTTCAGAAATTTCTTAATTATTGTAAATTTCTAAATTTTAATTTTAAAGCTATTTTTTGTGACCTGATTTATTATAATAATTTAAAAATTTGATTTATTTGACTCTTTGCATCGTTTTATGTAGACCAAAATTTTAAAAAGCAATTTCCAAGTAAATAAATAGTAGTAAAGTATTCAAACTTTTATAAATAATATAATCCATTCATTCCATCATGTGGGTACTAAGAGGACTTTTTCTCACCCATCGGACAGGTCCACAATGGGGCAGCCGGATGGTGAGAAACTAGACCAGACATATACGAGACAGACTAACAAAAAAATTTTGGGAACTGATTCGATTCCAGGTGCCCCAGAGCAGTAGGCTGACGCCATAACCTACTCAATTAAAATTAATTATTATTAACAATATACATTTTAAATGACTATTATTTAAAAGCATAAATTGGTTTTGTTATTAATGGATAACAAAATCTCATCTTTAGCCTCGATTGTTGTTCATTAATTATTATAAATTTATCCATTGTAGCCAGGTTTAATATTAATATTAGCGAGCCGAGCGCATATAAGAATTAACCATTACAAATAAAAGACAAGGAACAATGTTTTTATGAAGTAATCATAAAAAATCCGGATCAGATTCGAGTCCAATCCCATGACGGATAGACAACACTGGCCCAGCAGTAGCCAAGCGGTTCCGTTCTCTGAACACAGATTTCGGTCGTGAGTTCGCGCCTTGCCCGGACGGGCTAGCCACGTGGAGTTTTCTCCACGTTTGTAACATCTGAATAGGAACCACCCATAAAAGACCTCCCGGAAGGCATCTCTCCTAGGCAGATTGCCCAAGTGTTGTGTTGCCATAACTTAACAAAACATCAAACTGACAACGCGCTATCATATCGGAAAGGATTATTTGTGGAAAATGAATACTTTTAATGAATACTTTTAATATTTCTATAAGATATGAAAGATGTCCATGAAAAATTGCAGACTGCAATGTTAATTTAATTTTTACTTGAGAATTTAAATTTAGATTACAAGGACGGAATGAGGCAACGAGACACTTGGGCGATTTGCCAAGAGGACGTACCTCTCAGAAAAATTTTCTATGGTACACTAGCTATATTAGGCGTTATAAACTTGAAGAAAAGCCGGAAAACCCGTTGGCGCGAACTCACGACTGGATTCAGTGATTTTATCCACTCGGCCATTAGCTGGCATTCAAGATTAAGAAAAAATTATCAATACCTTATCAGTATTTTTGCAAGGTTTTAAATAAAATTTTTTTAATATTTTGGCTATTGCCATTTTAGCTTCCATCTGAGCAAATCTCATTCCAACGCAGTTTCTTGGACCAGATCCAAACGGTTGCCAAGCCATTGGATTGTTCTTATTACGATTTTCCGGAAAGAATCTACTTTAAAAATTTCATTAAAAATTAATTTTTCGTTTCTACAATTGCCAAATAATATAACGTCCATAGAGTTTAACCTTTCGGGAATAAATTTCTCTGCGTCAGGCCAATAATCTTCATCTCGATGTAACAGATAAACAGGAACCTGAATCGCCATACCTTTAGGAATTTTGTAGCTGCCATATTGGGCGTCTTCCACGGTCTCTCGGTTTACAAATCTGAAATTTAAAGAGCATTTCGAAGAATTTTTTTTTTATTTTACGGTAAACGTAAAATAAACATACGTATACTTAAAACAGTGATGCTAATCAATTGGTTTTATTGGCCTTTATTCTTTGGGGAAAGAGTAAAAATAAAAATAAAATTCTAAACCAAAGATGGAGAATATGAAATTTCAGGTGGCATGTGGTCTTTTAAGTAATTTCTAGTGAGGCCTGATAAAATGTAAACTGCAATAAAATAAAAGTAAGTTTTGTACACCTGTTTTCTTTATATTTCAGATAAATGAACAAAAAAAATATATTTTTTTATTGTTCTTTATTTCAATAATGTATATGTTTGTAACTTATTGAAAAAGAACAGAAATGTTTTAAAATATATCTGCATTGTTTGAGTGTTTATGCTGAATGTATACATTTAAATAATTTTCAATACACTTGCGGCTTCTTAAGATCCTCTGAAATAGTATATGACCTTCTGATTGAAACAAGTTTCTATCTGATATAAACAAAGGTTTATATTGTTGTTTTAATAACTTACTATTTTGTTTTAAAAAATAAACCAGCAACGAGTTGCTTAACTTTACTGACAACATTTAAAATTTTGGTGGCACCATCTGTTATCATATTTTATTTTAAAAAATTTTATATTTTTAACTATTATAAAACGACAAAAAGCTTAATTTTGAGGTAGGGATGGGTTTCATAAAAAAAATTGTAAATGTTAATAACGAGTAAAATTGTCATTAAGTCCGACCCTACTGGAGATACACACGACTGCCATTATCTCCCTACACCTCCGACCTTTAATCACCAAAATTTAATAGCATCAATTCCCCTAACAAACAAACTTCTCTGCAAAATTTCCGAAATTTTTGACAAAATACACAGGAGTTATTAAGCTTCAAAGAAGGTGAACAAAATCGTGCCCCCCCCACACACTTGCATCCATACATATAGAAATTATCACCGAATTTTTTGTTTGCATTTCTCGACGTCTCAAGGTGTCCCAAATTCAAAAATTTAAACATCTTGGGGATTTTTTGACCGATCGCCATACTTTCCCTCTGTTATATATAACAGCTAGAAAAGTAAAAGAAAAGAAAATACGAGAGAATAGCGTCATATATAACCATAACATTTAAAATATTAACTCATTACAAAGACTAAATAACTTTATTTATTAATTAAATTCATGAAAATCTGGAAATTAAGTTTCGAAATTTAATAATGTTCTAAATATAAACAAAACAATTAAAAGAAAATTAAAATTACTTACAGATATATTGGAGGGTATAAACGTAATATCTCAGAAAAAACGGCATCTAAATACTGTAATTTGTGTACAGAATCATAATTAAGACATCCCTAAGAATAAAAGAAAATAATTATACAATTATATGACGATTAATTAATCTCTTAATGCAAGTTACTACCTCTCTCTCGAGCAATTCATTTACTTCTCTTCTAATATTCTCTTGCACTTCCGGATAGTTAACTAGCATCATGGTGCAGAAAGCAAGGGCTGTACTTGTAGTTTCGTATCTGAAATTAAGCAACATTAATCACTAGAGTTTTCGGCAATAAATAAGCATTTAAAGGTATTTAAAGTGTACCCTGCAAGTAGAAAAAGGAATGCATTTGAAATTAATTCGTCGGTGGTCAGATGTCTTGATTTCTTGCCTTCATTGCTTTCTGCGATGTTTTAACGATTAAATATATTAAAGTATTGCAAAAATAGCAAAATTATTACAAAACATAACACAGAATAATGCCTCATTAGTTATGTCAAATGAAAATTTAACAGAAATTTTATACGATTATTAAATTACTATGCGGAAATTAAAATAAGCGAAACTATAATAATATTACAGTTTTTAATATAAAAATACACTATTATAAAGTATAAATTTTATACTGATTAATATTTATATTATTTATTTATTTACATTCAAACTACGAAACTAATACGTAGACAGCAAATAAGAAATTACTTCCTATAAGTCTAATATTTAGACAGGCAAGGAGATAATCTCCTATGATAATTAAACAAGCAAGAGGTTAATTATTTATTATAGAGAACCGCATTTTTAATAATTTCTTTAGGAAGACAAAGCGTAAGCTTGACTTAATTAATTTAATTAAAAACTTTATTTTAGTTTTATAAACACTTCGGCTGTCTATTGCACTTTTCTTCTGTCATCAATTTCTTAATAAAATTGCACATATAATTCAAGATTCATGAACAGTCATCTTAATAAAGACAGAACTTTAATATCCAAAGCAATCTAAAATCAAACTTAAATTGAATTTACTGATGCTTACTTTGTCAAGCGTTCGTTCTGTCTTCCTTTAGAAGAACAAAGAAAGAAAGAAAGAAACAGATTACCTCCAATAATATTTAAACAAGCAATTACTCCCAAAAATACATAAAAATAAAATAATTATAACATTTATTAAATTATTGACTGCTGTTTATATAAAAAAACTAGTTTAATTCATACCAATTCTCTCTCTTAACATATTTTCTTTTTCTGTATCACCAGCAATCAAGGATTCATCATCTACTTTAGTATTTTCTTTCACTTCAGCATCAATTAACTGTTGTAAAAGATCGACTTTTTTTTGCTAAAAAATAATCACAATAATTGAGGATCTAATTTAAGTTCTTTTCTAATTAATAATTTTATTGATATTTTGTAATTAATTATTACCGAAGGATTTTCTCTTCTTGTCTCGATAATAACTTTGCATCTGTCAAATAGTTCTTCTACGGGGTGTCTCCCTTTATTTGCTCGAAATCCACCAAAAAGTCTAAATAGGCGCATCACATGAGAAAGATGGTTGAAAGCGGCTAAATAATTAATATAAATTATTTCAATCTTACTATTTTCCTATATATCTAGTGTTTTTAAATTAATAAAGAATTGCAGAAGTCATATTACAAACTGAAAAAGTCTGTACTTTGCATTTATGTACAGTACACTATAGCGCCTTCCTAAATAACGTCAATAAATATTTGTGAACGAATTTTTCCCATAAAATATCAATAGAGGACCATTCAGTATTTGCGAATTAGTTACATTGAAATAACAGCACTATGTGAATTTTAAACTTTCAAAACCAAATTTCTATTTAGAACTTATTATTTGAAGTATTTCACTTTAGCGCCAAACTACATCTAGTGCCAATTTCAGAAGTAAATAAATGATAGCGTTAAATTTAAGTTTAATTACACAAGGCATTCATAAAAGACTGGTAGCGTTTCACGGAGGCGCAACTCCGTCACTTTTCGATGACGAAATGTAATAAATACATAGATTCGTCACTCCTCTATCCAAGTTTCATCTCGCATAGGATAATCATTAGTTTCTCTTTTTGCCTACTTGGTGGCGGTTGGATTGAACGTGTTGCAGATGCGAGCCATCATCTCTTTCAGAAGCCATACTGGTTCCTGGGCCTAATGTGGCTTTTTCCTATAAGGATGATGAAAGTTTACGTGCCCAAATGTTTCTATCCTCCGGAATCTTCGGAAAAAGATTACCCATGCTGTGGTATCTTTACATCAACACGTTCTATCGTGTTTAGAGTATGACTACAGCTTGGAGGTATGTCCGGATGACCAAAGGTGCGTAAACAGAGGGCCTTTGAGTGACACACATCACATATAAATAGTCACATTTCCGATTGAAATAGGTCATAATTAGGTCATATAAGGTAAAAATTACAGATCTGTAAAACCGAACCACTCTTTAATGAGCACCCTATATTTAGAATTAAAGTAATTGAAAAGATGTAAAAAAAGCCTACGAGATAGATTCCGTGATACGTCTCTTATATCAAGAAGTCTGATACAAAAGCAGATTCTTAATTAATTATTTCTATATTATAAGTTCGAAGACATGTTCAAGTTTTCAAAATTTTGCACGATATCATATAAAAGTATTTTCTTTACTTTGCATGCTTCAATTATAATAAACGCATCTATAATCATATCCTATCAGAATACAAAAAATTAATTTTTTATAAAATGTATGTATATTCTATATGCTAATTAATTAATTAGATTTCCTCTCATTTTTATATAAGAAAAATTTAGTTAATTGACAAAGATGATATACATATAAGGATGCATATTAGATAAAGACAATAGTATTATAAGGAAGAATGAAATCTTATATTTTAATCATCTTTTATTCTCTATATAATATTATTTATCCCCATTATAAATAAATAAAACAATTTTATTCAAATAATATTTCTTTTATTTACTGTATACACAAATAAAATTTTTTCATGCATTATTTTTAATTTATAAAATTAAATATAAAAGCAATTCTAACAAAATTTATTCTCACGAAAAAATAACTTAAAAAAGCTATAAAAATTATTTTAAAAGTTTTCTACTTACACGAAATTAATGCAGAAATAAATTGAAATGGGAAATTAAACATTAAATGTGCTAATCTTAGTAGGGGATCGTCAGGATTTTTCTGTACATTTGTCTGTATTCCAAAAGCCGTCCGTCCAATCACATCTATTGTTAGACGTTTAAATAGGGTATAAACATCAAAAGTCTCTCCGGATTGGCATTTTTCATTTAAATTTTCAAGCAGTGTATCGATAGAATCATTCATAATAGGAGACATCTGTTAGCACAATGTAAAAGAATAAAAAATCTTATTCAAATTTCGTTGATGTCATCAAAATAATCGAAAAATCGAATGCGAAATCGACTAATAATCGAAAAATATTTTTGGAGAATGTTTCTTTTTATAAAATGAATCATACTAGATTAATTTTTATTAGATTGTAAGCATCTTTAATTAATTTATTTATCTTTTATTGTATCCCTAGAGAATGTTTCTCTTCCAAAACATTCTCCAGGGATATTTTTCTAAGTGGGTTAGAAGTGCAATTATTCAGTCAAAAATCATTTATGCGTTTTATATGAGGTTATAGGAGATATTATAATATCGGACTCCTCCCTAAAAGCTCTGGTCAGAAGAATTGTTCCTGACAATTTTGTTTGTATTTCTCATCATAATTTCTATTCTCTCTCTAATGGAAAATATGCGATTAGATAAGAGAAGAAATAATTCTTGCACAACATTTTTTCTTCGAATAATATTAAATAAATCTTTTGATAAAATTATTTTGCGTAAATAATAAAGTTAAAAACCACAGAGATTTAAAGCATAAATAGATATTTTAATATATATATAGGGGAGACCGGGGCAACTTCGGCATGCGGGGCAAGTTTGTCAAGCGCTTTTTTTTAAAAACAAATTAAAAGGAGACTTTGGTTATAGGTTAGGCAGTTGAGTTTTATTGGTGGCTTGTTGAGTGTAGTGTTTTTATTGTTCTCCAACAAGCGTAGTTGAATTATCAAGCAAATTTTCATTTTCGTTCAATTCCATATAATATTTTTTTTTCCCATTTATATTGAATTGGCAGGTTTTGTTATATTTCCATGATAACGAAAGTTACTTTTCCTGTTAGAAGGATGTAACTTCAACTTATTCACGTGGCCAGATCGTGGCTTGGCATTCTGTTCTCAGGGTTGTACTTAATGTTTCGAAATCATGACTAGCGGGGTAAGATAGGCAACATAAAGCCATATTAGAAGCAAAGGATAAAAATCAAACAGATGATAAATGAAAACATGTTTCCATTTGTTATTCATGTATATATGTCTTTGAACTTGCATTTCGTTGTAATAATATTAAATGGGTGTTGGATTTGTATTTCTTTGTTTTAATAGTGAATTCCAACTTATACATTGTTAATAACATAATTTTATGTACGTGCCTATCTTGCCCCATTACTGTTGTCCCTATACCAGGGGCAACTTTAATAAAAATAATTAAAATAATTACAACTTTACAAAAAGAGAGAAGTTGCCGATCTTGCCCCTATACCCGGGGCAACTTCGTCAATTTCTCTCTTCTTGTAAAGTTGTAATTATTTTAATTATTTTTATTTCCAAACTGATTTTAACCAGTTCTATAGTAAGGTAACATTCCAATAGACAATATGCAAAGCTTTTTTTTCATTTTACAGCAGTATTTATTACACAAAATTTAAGTAAAGCTTAACATGCCGATCTTGCACCGGTCTCACCTATATTTAAATTTTATATTGTTTAAAGTTTTCAATAATTAAATTAAAGTAAAAACAGTATTTATTGGATTGGATCAATTAGGATAGAATCTAATAATCATTAATTTACACCATTTTAAAGTTTTAAATATGAATTTAAAACTCTAAAATATCACAATATTTAAGACTTCTCTGCATGGCTTAGCGATCGAAGACATGCAAAAAAAGTCTCGCTGTTTATTATATATAACCTTACATATTCAAAGTAATGTTAAAACAAACAAACATACTTACGATAATACATGATAATGTTTTCATAGTTTCCATAGTTTCCAATATTGAACATCGATTTCCATAGTTTAATTTAGTGATTTAATAAAAACTTACCATTTTCATTTTGCTTGTAGTAAACGAAGGAGTGACTAGGCTTCTCATTTCTTTCCATTCTGTTCCTTTTAAAAATAATAAATTTATCCGTCTTTTATCATTTGTATTCACTCTTTCTCCGTAAAGCAACTGAAAATTTATTTTTCAAAATTTTAGTATAAAAAAACTGATTTCAAATTTTGTAACACAATATTGACTTACTGGTCTGTTCGGAAATTTGTGAAATTCTTTTATCTGTATATTCTTCAATAAGTCTGTATCGGTAACTAGCAGAACGGGCTTTAGCCCAATGTAATATCTGAAACAATAATTTACGCCCATAAAATCAACAAATTCCTATTAATTATAAATCGTAAACTACACTCTTAGTACGATAAATGTTAAATAATAAAATATATTGTGTTTATTACATAATATGCAGGAACTCTATAAAATTCTTATATAATTCTTTTAAATAATTTATTTGTAGCTTAAAAATAAAAACTACAAAATGCATTGAAAAAATAATTTATACTTCGTTTAAGAGATTATTATTTTTACTCTATTAAACTATTAAAATTATATTTAAAAAAAGTATATACACAATTAATTAATTTAAAAATTATAATTATATATACTAGGTTTAGGATATTGCTCGACTTTCTCGTAATACGATAGAATTGAAGCAGAGCCTGAAATAGAGGCGATCATGTTGGGCACGGATAGGGAGAACCTTGCAATTGCCATCACCGAAGCGAGTCAAGAACAAAGCAATCGACTCTGATTGCTTTTTATTGTGTTTTGTTCATTTTTCGCACAAATTTTCCGTTAAGCGCGTGCAATGCTGTTTTTTAAATCCCTAAATTCCATTAGGTGCACTCAATCGCGTCAGAGAGCTTGAACATGTCACTTTGACCCCACCTATATTTGGAAAACGAAATGAGGGACCATTATTTTTTGTTATATTTTTGGATTCCTAATTGCAATTAATGGAAAACGGGGAAATTTCTTGAAAATCGGTCCTATAAATTTTGAGAACGCACTCATTTCTAAAAACCACATAAAAGATTTGCTAGCGACTTTAGAACATCGCACGACTTTGTCGTGTGATTCTCGTGATGTTACTTTGTCACACTTGCTCGTGCCAGAGACCTTGATCCTCGAAAACGAAGTAATGGACCTTCATTTTTTGTTATATTTTTTTTAATTTCTCATCGCAGTTAATAGAAAATGGCAGTTTATTAAAATCAATCAATCAAATTTTGAAAAAAAAAAAAATTCTGTAAGCCAGAAAGTGGCTTGGCTAACGCTTCACCTCATTTGTTTATTTATAATCAACCAAATTGCCACATCGTGTTCGTTACATTGTTGCATTAATTAAACTTCAAGGTGTCAAAAATCTGTTATCTTTTTAATTTTAAATACACATTTATAATAACATACAGCAGTTTATATAATCATATATCATAATAAATTCAGGCATTGTAAATTATATTTTAAATAAAAATAAATCAATAAACAAAGTATTACTTGTTTGTNCAATTAACCAGAGCAATTCTTCAGGCATTCACTCAACCTTTGAGTGAATGCCTGAAGAAGAGCCCAGAAGGGGCGTCAAAAACGTTTGCATTTAAAAACGAATGTTGCTCTGGTTAATTGGTTAAAAGTAAGAAGATTTATAAAGTTAATCTTATTGAATTATCAATTATTGAATATTTATTATTATTTGTTGAATAAATTGTATTTGTTTGATACTTTGTTCATTGCAAGTAAGTTTTGTTAGAAAATATAACTGTGCCCATTGATTAAAAATAAAGATCCTCTTATTCCCACAGGATAGAAGGGGTAAAAAAAATGAAAGCTAAACTATGGCAGATGGAAACATTTGATTCATCATTGATGATTGCATGAAACCATCAATAATTTTGATGCTATCACATAGCACTACACTACATGGGGGCAACAGAATATGTGCATAGATTACTAAAGGTATATGCAGATGACATATATATATAAGTCATCTACAGACACCTATCATTTGCAATTGTTATTTGACTATTTATAATACAAATTGGAATATTTTTGAATAGAAATGGATAAATCAGGACATTTTGGGAAAAATTTTCTTACCAGGATAGTGTTCCAAATTGGACAAATGTTGAAATATCAAGATGTTTGGTAACCCTAATCCCATGTGGTGATGAATCTACATTCAAATAATTTGTCATGCTTTCCCAACATTTTCAGTGAATTCCTTAAATGCTGATTTATCACCTTTGTCCATGTAATGTACAAACCATTCAAATTTCAAGAAAACTTTCACTTTAAGTGGTCCTAAAACAACTTGTCTGTGGAAAGTTATCTGAAAAACTTTGAAATTTATTCATTTCATAATTAAGATTTAATAAACTGGAAATGCAACATTGAGTTATACATTATTAAAATCATTCTGGAATTAACATTAAAGATTTAAACGATGACTCTATTGTTAAGTCGAGATACACTCAACACATTATTCATAAGAAGAGAGTTTCGTCAGTATTTGCTATGAAATAATAATTTCCTAAGTAATCGTAAAAGTAATTGCAGGTCTTGAGGCAAATCATGTAAACATTAATTTCACTCAAAAGATAGACAAATCAATCCGGAGAGATATTATTCAATTAAGAATAAAGATAAATGGTAATGTCTGTGAATATTCATTAAACATGCTAAACCAAAAGAAGTTGGAGTATGCAATAGCCTTTGAAGATTGATTTTAAATGATTCATGTAAAATGTTTCTTTACTTCCCAATGTTTTAAATATTCAAACGCTTAAAGGAAAATGGGAGATTCGTTACAATTATGAGATTAGTCAATTTATTCAATCTAATGGTTGTCCTGTTCAAAAGAAAATCTTCACTATTTTAGCTTTCATTGCTGTACAGTACCTCAACTGAATTTTTCATTACGTAAGTGATAAATTAGATTAGAATTACTATTGATAGCCTTCAACTGACTAATTTACTTATTAAAAGTTTAGAATACGCAATCTAAATTTTTACCAAAATGACAACGTTTTACAGTATAGTTAGCTATTTTAAATTCATAGAGTTGGATTGAATTGATGGGATGAGGTAACACAACAATTGGACAATTTGCCACGGTGAATGCCTCCCGGGAATGACTTTCTATGGGAAACTGGCCCCTAGTTAGGTGTTAGACGTGTAAAGGAAACCCAAAAACTTCACGTGGCCAGTCTGTTGATGAGGCACAAACCCGCGACCAAGTACCAGTATTCGGTGGTTTTATCCTCTCGGACACAGCTGGGCTTTAAATTCATGGGAAAGACGTTTATCTTAGCTACCATTATTTCAGTTATTCTTCGAATATTGTTATCTTTTCATTGAAAAATATCCGAAAAAATAGGATAAACTATCTTAGTGGTTCCTAATTAGGTTTTCCTACGTACCACTTCAAGAAAGAGCTCAAACTCGCGTACCCCTTATAGCAGAAATTCATATTAATCCATACTAATATTATAAATCCGAAGGTAACTCTGCGTGTTTGTCTGTTACCTTTTCACGTCTAAACCGCTGAACAGGTTTTAATAAAATTTGGCACAGAGATAGCTTACATGTTGGAGATGGACATAGGCTACATTTTACTGCGAGAAAATATCTTACTCCCACGAGAAAATTCGATATAATGAAAGCGAAGCTGTGGGTAGACAGCTAGTGATAAATAAAATAAGTTTTTTTTACATTTATTACCTTTAAAATACAATTCTAATGATAATGAAAATAACATAAGGTTATTTAATTTTAATGCGACAAATGTGCACGATTTTCTTTGCAGAACTTTGTAAAATCTGGTTGCTTTTTGGTCAGCTTCAGTCTCAAGTCATCTTCAAGTTGAAGTGTTTGTCATGGCCGAAAATCCGCTCTCACAGAGGTATGTTGTGCAAAATGGTAGTAAATATTTTATTGCCGCTTCGCTGACATGATAATAATGATAATTGTACAATTAACACAAATTGTGTTCATTGTACAATTTTTGTTTCTTGTGTAAGAATTTCATTTAGGTATTGTCACAAATGCATTTTTTGATGAAATTTCGAGAATGTTTTGAGTTATAAATAAACGAATTTGTGCATTCGACATCATGTTGTAAATTGCCGAATTTTTGATGGTCCCCCCATTAATTTTTGATTGTTTCATCTCATGCATTTAAATTTTAAATCGACCGATTTTAGATTGCCGCGCGAACCCCTTCATGCGATTTCGCGTACCCCAGGAGTACGCGTACCACTAATTCGGAACCATTGAACTATCTCCAAGCTAAAATAATACAATGAAATTTGTATTAGTCTCAGCACTAGGTCCTCAAAACATCAGTCATTTAAGAGACGTTGAATGAAGAATTTGCTATATAATAATGCTATTATATAGCGAATCCTTATAGTATGAAATAGTTAATAAGTATTTTTTATACTATATTTAAATATATTTTATTTAATTAATTACCTGCTATATACTTCTCTGAATTTTTAAAACTAGTTATTTTACTAGTTTATGGAAAAATTGGGAAATGAACATCGTCTAACAAAGGAGAATCTAGTGCATTAAAGTTCACACATTTGTCACAGACAAACGTGACAAATGTGTGAATTCTAATAAAGCGATCCTCAATCATTGACCACTGAATACTGCTCGTGGGTTCGTGCCTGACCAACAGGCCGGAGGTGTAGTATTTTTCGGGTTTTCTTTACGTGCCTAATAATCTAAATAGTCGCCAGTTTCCCGTAGAAACGCCTCCCGAAAGGCACTTCCTTGGCAGATCGCCCGTGTGTTGCAATGTCTTACTTTACAACCAATCAATTACACACGAAAAAATATATTTGACCAATACCTTTTAGTTTTTATGAAACAAATTCAAAATTGAATATCCATGTTGTTTACTATATTCATTATACATTATTTTTAAATACAAAAATAAAAAAATCCGTTATGTTTAATTACTAAACATTAATAAATAAATTAAATGTGATTAGTTTGATTAAGAAATACTGATTAATAAAGTAGTTGTAATTGGAATTATCATTAAATTTCATCTTTCTCGCTGAATTTCCAAAATGTTATGTTCTATATTCTGGTGTTAATTTTATTCGTCAATGGATGGCCAAATAGTTATTTTCAAAGACCTTCTCGGAGAACCACTCTGAGTTCAAGTCTGGATCAGCTCAGAAATTTTCATTTGTTTACCCGGACACATCGGAACACTGTCCACCTTTTCATCATATGGAGCCTTTTTTTTCTTGTAGATTTGACAGCACTCTTAATGGGCATGGAAAATACCCTGTTAGTCATTGGCACTTTGGTGTGAATACTAAGGTTAAGATGGCAGATGTAATTGCTCCACTTAAAATTTTATAGAAATAAAAAGACTATTTTTAATTTAGATACCAATTTTTAATTCTTTATATTTTTTTGCTTTCGTTGTCATCCCCCCTTTTTGTTCTTATTTTGCCCGAATTTGGGAGAGCAGTTCCCCCTGCTAACCCGACTCAAATGCCCATGAGACGAGACCCGACATATCCGGACCATACCGCCCACGAAAAACTTTTGGTTAATTAGTCCGAATTCAATCCGGGATTACTCTGAGAAATAGATTACTATTTAACTACCTCGGAAATCCGGCTCATATACATCTCTTATTAGAAATCAGGATATAAAAAATTTAGCGAGAAAGATATTTATATTTTTAATTCTCTTTAAATAATAAAACCTTTCGAATGACTATTTAATGAATAAAGTACTTACCCAACGACTTTGCCGTATTTTTTAATCCATTTTTTATGAGTTTCTATAAATCCCTAAATAAAATTAAATCGGTTTGTATTCGATTAACACTATAGCATTTCGTCATTATATTTACAAATATTATATATAGACTACTTATTAATCTCACATTAAAATTAATTATCAAATGATTTAAAAAGTAGTTTAAATAATTTCATTATAATTTTATTTCAAAGAGAAATTTTAAATATTTACGAGATTCAATTATTGAAAGTTGTGTATAAGTTGATTCTTACCTATGCTATAAACTCAGATAAATAAAACATTTTATTCAAATATATACTCTCATTGCCATAAAAATTAGCTCACGAGAAGTTGTTTCGCTGCGAAATTTGATCATACAGATGTGAGGGCCCGGATTTAAGAAGGCTGAGATTCGAATATTTTTATTCATTTTCATTTACCATTTTTGTTTCTAAAACCAAAACGATTTTATAAAAGTTAGGGTTAACTCAAAAAGAGAAAAACAACTGACAAATTTTCTCATTAAAATCACTCATAAAACTCAATTTCCACGAAAATACTTCCTTGTAGAAGATGAGTTAACTGTTGTGTCATAATTTTGTCACTTCGCCCACCATTGGTCAAAGAAGATCACCACCTGTGACATACATGGGGAAATCTCGAGAAGAGAGGCCCCATATAAAAGGCAAGTGCGATGACGCCACAGGGGGAAAAAGTTATTTTTCTGTACTGTGTGTGTGTGTGTGGATTACCTGCCTCTGATCGCCACCATCTTCGCTAGAACTATTCTACGATTTGCGGACTTACGTCGACTCACGAACTATTTTAACTAGCCCGGGATTCGGACTCCAAGATCGTCCTGAAAACCCCATCCTGTATAACTAGAGGTATTTATCCTACCCGCGATGATATGTAAGCTTACTCTTGAATATTTCCAACTCGCGGTTAAAGTCGTGACTAAATTATATTTTGTCCGCTATCCCAACCGGAATTTATGAATATTACAGATTGAAAATCCCGAGAAGGAATTGTACCCTCGACTCCTTAATTAATCATCTGTAAAAATGTTCAACAATAAACGGGTATAATGTTAACGAATTTTGATTGGTGTGCGTTTCTTCCAACATTATCACCTCCATACTGAACCTGAAGTCCTCCACGAGATCGCTCATGATAATTTTGTCCTCAATTAAACGCGTATCTATCCGCTATGAAATTGATAGATTGGTGTCAGATCCTGACGGGAGAAAGGATTTAACGATCCTTAACTCTATAACCCTTTCGCTCAACAGAACCCATCCTTTGGACAAGAGAGACCTGACCTCAAGGTCTTGAGTCGAGTAAGTGGTAGGAGAGGGACATCCTCGTAAACATCCTACCCCCGATTAGTCTCACACTGGTTAGTCAGAAGTGGGATACGAAATTGATTCGATTTCGAAGTCAAACACCCTCTTTATATTTCCCCCAACGATCTTAACGATCTTAAGAATCAGTAATGGAGGCGAATGCCGGAAATCCAGGAAGAGCTACTGGAAGTGGAGCCGATAATCCAGGAGGAAGCGCACTCCAAGGCATATCCGAGATGATTCCCCTAATCTCCACATTTTCGGGTGACGCCTCGGGATTGCGCATCACAGACTTTTTCGACTCGCTGGACGAAATAGCGAAGCTAACCGGATGGACAAAAGCGCAATGTCTCGGAGTCGCAAAGCTAAACCTGACAGGCATAGCGAGAGACTACGCGTGGAAAGACATGCAAATGCGAGCAATCGACACGTACGATGAGTTCAAAAAATTGATGACACGGCGATTTGAGAGAGAACCCTACTCTCTTAGACTCCAGAATTTCCATGCATGCATACAAAAACGCGATGAGGATGTACAAACGTATGCAGGCCAGCTGCAAAGCCTAGTAACTGAAACAATAATCGAGCAGACAGGGGCTGATGCTCGGGAAACCGAAATAATCAAACGATGTCAAGCTAGAGAGCGAGACGAGAGACTACTCGCCCAATTTGTAACCGGTCTGAATGCTAGAATTAAGGGTAGAGTATTGTCCAGAGAACCGGACACATTTGACAAGGCAGTCAAAGCGGCCCTTAGCAAAGAGACGATAGTACAATTAACAGAAACCTCCCCTAGTGGAATAATTAGAACGGTAGCCAGTCCCGAACATACGAATAATAACCTAAACGCAACAATAGCGCACTTACAAAGACAATTAAATGAACTAAAATTTAGGGATGAAAATCGGCGTCGGAGAGGAATACAATCTGCGAATAGAGAAAGATCATACTATTTCCCCCGTCAGAACGGCGCGATTATTCTCGAACTGATTCATATGTCGGAGGAGCAGGAGGCGAAAGGCAACCATATCGATCGAACTATAGATCAAGCGAACAGACGAACCGATTTCGATCTCAACAGACTATCCCTCCGTCACAACCTCTACCGCATGGGAGAGTTAATAAAATGAGTTGGAGAAGGATGAGAACAAAATTCTGATGAGATGGTGTACGTTCCCCATCTTCTCTACGAACTAATTCACATCGAACGCAAATTCCATCTTCAACTATATCAGACAAAAATATGGAAGGCGACAAAAAGTACAAAGAATCACGAGCTCGAATAGGTGTAGGAATAGTAGCAAAAAATTTCGAACCTAGCTTATGTTGTTCAATCAATGACTATCCAGCTCGATTGGCCATTTGGTATCATAGTAGCCATTTTACATCCTGCCATAGACAGCTATCCACCGTCGCGACGGTGAAACCAAATCCCAAAAAGCTGGCCAAAAGTCGAAAAATAGAGTTTAAGTTCCGGTAATTTCTAGTCGTGGGTTCGGTTGGATAAGAGTCCGAAGGTCGAATTTTAGACTTTAGCGCCCCCTATCTCTTATACCCGCTATTGTAGTTTAGTTGAAAGGGGACTTTCAATCGAGCTAGAAGCGTCATGCAGTAAGCAAAGATTTCTACGCTATATTCAAGAGGGTGCCAAATCTCTAAAAATCAATCGAATTTAAATTTAAAAAATGGAATCTGCAGCTGCAAGTAAGTAGCATATCATTATGTAACACAAAATTGATGATAATACTTTATGTGATAACAGTAAACTAATGATTTGTACGAAAATGAACGGAAGATTACAACAGAAAATTTTAAACATGTAGAGAAAAGTTCATAAATTCTGTAGAGTTCTGCGACTGGACCGATCGCGTGTTGTAGCTCGAACTATTATTAAATGAAAAAAATTAAAACTAGCTGCAACTATCTGCAACTGTGTCATTGGTGCGAGTTCTTGCAATGTAAAACATAGTTTTCTGAATTTTGTACATTAATGACGCGGAATGTTTTGCTCTTTTTCTTGAATTTGTCTGGTGTTTTGAATATTGTTTGCGTGTATCATATAAGCTTGAAATAAAACTGTGGCAAGCGCATAGTGATAAAGAAAATAAAGAAATAAGATTCTGAAAAACGAATATACAGAAGGGTTTCAGTATAGAATTGGGTCTAATAGTCGATCAACCAAAGCCTGGTTTCGGTAGCTCGAATGATGAGAATATCGCTCGACAATTTTTCAAAAACTCAAGCATTTCTGCCGCTATTACAGGGGTTGATGAGGACTTGATTAAGCGTTTCCGTGTCATATTGCAGACAATTTCGTGTGGCCATGAAATCGATTTCATAGAATTTCAAGATTATGCCTTACAGACAGCTCGTTACTTTGTGCAGTTATATCCGTGGTTCTGCGTGCCAACTTCGGCACATAAGATATTGATTCATGGTGCAGAAGTGATAAATTCATCGGTATTGCCGATAGGGCAGATGTCTGAAGACGCTCAAGAGTCTACTAATAAATACATTAAAAAGTTTCGAGAAGATTTTGCAAGAAAAGTTCCCGAGTGAAAACAGTGGAAGACATTATTTTACGCCTATTATTAATATCCGATCCGTTTATTTCGAGTTTGTGCGAATTACCTCGAAAAAACTCAAAGTCGTTGCTTCCAGAAGCAGTTTTATTGTTAGTTGCGCCATGTATACCAGCAAGTACAAGAAGCTCCAGCGATTTCAAAGTTGAATCATCTGATTGTGAATCAAATTATTCTTTGGATGACGATGCATGAACTTTTAATCAACTGATTGTATGTATTAAACAATATATGAATTTATTTTGTACTTTTTCTATAAAAGTGGTTCGTGTTAAATCCGTCATTTTGTTTTTATTTCAAATTTTGACTTCGGATTCGTGATCAGCGATCCCGAAAACCCTCGAATACTGACTTTCAGCCAAATTGATAATGCTTTTGACTTTTGGCCAACTTTTTGGGATTTGGTCCCACTGTGCGTCGCCTCCGTTTGCAGTGGTGTCGGTCCGGACGGATTGGACCGCAACGGAATGAAACCAGGTTGTCTACAGCGACGAATCCAGATTCGGTTTGGGCACTAATGATGGTCGTGTTCGTGTCTGGATCGGAAAACTGTCTCAAAGCTGGTGTGATGGGTGCCATCACATACGACAGTTAGTCGCCTCTAGTAATGATCCAAAAGTCCAATACAGCCCAGCGGTATGTCAATGATATCCTGCAGCCACATGTGTTGCCTCTCATGGCAAGGCTCCCAAGAGCCATTTTCCAACAGAATAATGCTCGACCACATGCAGCAAGGGTGCCTCTGCCACATTGGTCATACTTCTCTGGTCTTCGCGGTATCCTGATTTGTCACTGATAGAACATGTCTGGGATCACCTTGACTCCAAGTTGGACAGCCTAGGAGTTTGGATTTATCCAAACTCCTAGGCTGTCCAACTTGGAGGACAAACTAGAAGACTGCTCAAACTAGAGGACTGCTTGCAGCAACTGTAGATTGATCTGCCGCAATCTGCCAACAGAGGTGCCTCCCAGGACTTTCTATGGGGATAATGGTTCTATTTAAGTGTTACATACATGAAGAAAATCTGGAAAATTCCACGTAGCCAGTCTGTTGGTCAACCGACATCCTGATCGTGGGTCCTGACCAATGAATCCAGTCCTGTAAACCTGACCAACTTACTAGCCACTCAGAACAAATTACCCATTCGGCTACTGGTAAGTTAAACAGGTTTAGAACAGTTTCATATTATTATCATCTGCAGGTGCCTGAATGTACGTAAAGTACATGCTGTCGTAATACTGTACTGTACATGCAATCGTTCTTCAAATACAGTAATCTTAAAAATATGTCTCTATTAACTGACTTTTGGACCACATCATAATTTTAAATAATATAAAATTTACATAAATTCATAATTTAAAGTAATAATTGTAACTTATTTGATTAACAAACTTACATTTCTGAAAACTTCCAAAAAATTGCCAAAAATTACGTTAGGTTGAGGTCCAGGAATTCCTAATTTCAGAAATACTTGAAAATGTCTTTTTCTCCATCTATTGAAAATTACAAAGAAATTTTTTACAGTAAATTATCAAATTATGATTTGTTCATATCATATTCATAAACCTATCTATCCACACCTATCCTCGGGTATCTTATTAAAATATGATATGAATTTTCCTGCTCAGAGCCACCAAGAGTTTGTACGGACCTGAAGCACAAAAGATATGGCCGAGCCTTTTGCAATTTTTTAATTTTTTTTTTGTTCCCTAAGTTTTTACTGGGTCCGGGAAAAATCTCCAACTCCTCTTTCTCTTGACAATTTTAGTATACATTATAAATCACATTTTCATTAAATTTGCAGTCTCTCATTATTTATTGAGACATAATGCTTCATATGTACAGTATTATCAATTATATTTATATCCGCGGAAAAATAGAAAATCATTTCTGATTATAATATGCTAAATAACTTTTAAATTAAAAATTAATTTATGTCGTTGTACTTTTTTGAATACTCTTCCGGCCCTGTGGGCACTAAGAGGGCCTCTTTTTGCAAGCCCATTATGGGTTCGGCCAGGCCCACAATGGGGCTGCCGGGTGGGGCTGGACATATCAGAACGGACCAACCCCCTTTCCAACTCAATCCCAGAACCAACCCAACCCAATTCCTGGGGATTTTTCGACCCGTTCGTACCCAGTCCCCTAGAGCTGTAGGATGCCACCTTGACCGCTCTGCCATCCGGCCGCTATGTTGTTGTACTGTAAATCAGTATTTTTCAACCTTTTTTATCTCACGACACACTTTGACACAATTAAATTTTCGTGGAAAAATTTACGTAATTAAAAGTTGTGTTTGTAAACAATCTATTGCCATATTGCTTGCCGCTTAACCTAATTCTTTTTGTTTATATTTTTTATAAATTAAATAAAACAGTATTGTTGTTCCTTAAAATAGCATAAGGTAGGTTACAACAATAGTTATTTAACTTTTTCAGCAATGGCCGGCATTTCTAAGTCGAGTTGCCATGTTGAATGAATAATTTATAATTTCCAATTTTTATTACTAAAGATAAATATTTTTTTAATGATTTAGTCTTTACGTCAGATTGGATTTTTTAACTCTTTCCATTCTGTGAAAACTAAGAGGGCCTTTGTTAGCAGGTCCATTATGGGTTCGGCCAAGCCCACAATGGGGCAGCCGAGAGGTGAGGGACTGGGCACGACATATCCGGACGGGCCACCACCGAAAAATTCTTGGTGGTTTATTGACCCGTCCGAATTCGATCCCGGGTCCCTCAGAGCGGTAGGCTGACAACTTGACCGCTCGGCCATCCAGCGTCTATCAGATTGGATTGTGAACAGATGAGAAAACGCAACTCAACACTAACACTTCGGTGATCTAACAAGGAAGTTACCATACGGAAGACTTCCTATGGAAAACTGACTCCTATGTAGGTGTTAGAGACGTGAATAAAACCTGAAAAACTCCATGTCCAACGAGCATTCGTCGGCGAAGTGCAAACCCACGACCAGTGTTTAGTGGTTTTATCCATTCGCTCACTAGCAGGCTTTCACATCAGACAATTTACTTTGAGTGCCTTTTTAACGTTTTTCCTACGTATAATTCTGATTTTAATTAAAAACACGGATTTTCACCCTTCTGAAATTACAATTCATTAATTGAAACACATTTGAATGGGATAAATTACATTGTATTATAATATTAAAAACTGTTTAAAGTCATCATATGGGGAAGAAGTTATGGCTGAAGGTATCCAAGAATTCTCAATGAGAAGAGCCTATCGCTGTATCGTTAGGTTGACCAAATCATCAACCTAATCAATACAGCAGGACTAGGAGATGTAGACAAGCAGGATATNTATAATAAATTATAAGATAAAATAATAAATGTCAACGAAAATTAATTTCTATCAGTTTTACATTTGCCTAATTTTAAATCCAATCCTTCAGATAATACTTACAAATGAATTGTTATTCCATTAAAGGTTTGATAAATGTTCTATTATCGTAAACCTAAACAAAAGTAGATTAAATAAATCCATTTCCAAGGTTATATACAGTACAAAAGTTACTATAAACAATGTTAGCTTTGTAAATTTGTGAGATATTAAATATATGGCGCTCTATTACAAAATATTCGGCTATTTAACAATATTTAATGTACTGTACTTAAATATATAACAAAGTTACATTTTACTATCGCAATTGTAAACTTGTAATAAATTTATATTTATCACAGAGAAATGACAGATATAGGGTTGTTTACAGTCAGGACAAATTTCAAAATCAAAATGAAAACAAAAAAAATTCTTATACTTACTGATACCACAAAAATAAAAGGAGAAATGTTAAAGGGAGCGTGACTTGCAAAAGCATTGTTTAAAATGAAACTAAAATACTTATCTTCGCAACGATAAATGATATTATATGTATTGCGATAATCAATATCAATTTTAATCAGTTCCAAGTATTCTTTCTTTGTTTATATCAATTACGCAAGTTGTTGATTACCTTTATCTACAATTGACTGACATTTAGTCATGGATTACATTGACTTGATGGTATACAGGGTGAGTCATGGATTACATTGACTTGATGGTATACAGGGTGAGTCAAAATTACGTGAACAATCTTAATTTTTAATTAAACATTATTAATGAAACATCTTAATTTTGTTTTGTTTTCTATTTCTATTCCGATTGATCGCGACGGACCGTTGTTATGGCCTCCCCAATCACCGGTGTTCTGACACTAAATTGTACTGTTGAACGTTGGTTTGAGTGCATTAATCGTGCTGGTGGTCAGGTTGAGACTCTGTATAACTTTGAATAAATGTTTTCTCTCAAATAGTGTTCACATAATTTTGGCTCACTCTGTACAACAACCCAACGTCTGGGCGATCTGTCGAAGAGATTTTGCCTGGAGAAAAATAAAAATTTTCAATGGGAAACTCTTCCATATTTAGGTGTTATACTGTACATGTGAAGATAATCTGGAAAACTTCATGTGACTAGTTCCTTGATTAGTCGCAAACCTGTGACCAACAACCATTGTTCAATGGTTTTATTCACTTGGTCAATGGTAGGCATTTGGTAGATTTGCAACTTTCACAGTAACAAATTCCGAGCACAGTTTATTTTTACTCTTTCTTTCCTGGGGCACTAAGAGGGCTTGAAGAAAAGCTCGCTTACTTATTAGTTCCTTTGAATGGGAACTGTACATCCAACCGGCATTTTAAACATTGTAAAGGCGCGTCAGTGTCCAAGCGGTTCCGTTCCCTCAACACTGGTAGTTCGATCGTGAGTTCGCCCCTGGCTAGGACGAGCTGGCGACGTAGAGTTTTCTGGGTTTTCTCTACGTCTCTAACGCCTAAATAGGGACCAGTTACCCTTAAAAAGGCCTCCTGCAAGGCATTCCCCCAGGCCAGGGGTCGGCAACCTTTTGAGTCGGAAGAGCCAAAATTACAATTTACAAAATTTCAAAGTTTTTAAAGAGCCACAAAATTTTTTCTTGCCAACAATAAATAGTACTCGCATAAATACAGTAGAGCGTCGTTTATCCGAATCAATTGGGGACTGGTGTGGTTCGGATAACTTATTTTTCGGATAACGAATCGTGTACGAAAAAATATATTAATTTATCCCATGTTGAAATTTCTCTCCATTGCGTGTCACTTCGCGTTGAATTTTCGTCGATGTTAAGCCTAGCGAAGACTATTGTATCGTTAAAAATTATTTTTTTCTTTTGTACAAACAAAATAAATTTATTGAAAAATATAAAAACAATAAAAAATTATACTTCAGATGTTAATTTAGTATCAAAAACGTAAAATATTTGAGTAGCCCGAGAAATAGCCGAAGATTGCAGCACCACAGCAGCGAAAATTTAAATTTGCCGACTGGAATGCTTTCTGATAACGGACGTTTCGGAAAACCAGCTTTCGGATAAACGACGCTCTACTGTAAAGTTTTTTTATAAAAAAAACTAATCTATTTATTCATAAGAAAAAATATGTATTTATCCATATATAAGTAGTGTTTTTCACAACAAATTAGATAATAGAAACATCCGACGACGGCGTCATTCGAGAGCCTCCGACGGACTGACAACAGTGACGACGCATGTCACGGGGGAGGGGTGCGGTGAAAAGTGTGTACAAGTGGCTGAGAGATAGAATCAGTGCCTAATCCTCGTTAATCGATTTAGAACGTTTTTTAAATGTTTTTTTTTGATAAAATAAATAATATTTGCGTATGGAACTAAAGAGCCGAAGCTTCACATCCAAAGAGCCGCATGTGGCTCGCGAGCCGCAGGTTGCTGACCCCTGCCCCAGGCTCTTCGCGTGTAATTTTTTATGGTTAAGCAAAATAAGCTTCAGACGGCTCTTCGGAGGATAAATGACTACGTAATAACCCCTATATTAACCCGATGCGAGAGAGAGAACCGTGTAAAAAAACACCAACTTGAAAAAAGTAATGAGCGAAGAAAACGTCTCTTCTACAAACTTGGAAGGTAACATTTTTTCCCTTCCATTGATGATTATGACGAGATAGTTAAGGCGTTAGTTTACCGTTCTGGTGAATCGGGATCGAATCCGGGTGACCAATACCAAGAATTCCTCATGGAAGTTTGTCCTGGACACTGCCCTGTTGAGCCTCTGCCAAATCCACGATCGTATGATTAAAACAAATCATTTCAGTTCCCGGAAGGCGAAAAGAGACCATAAAGGAATGAAATGCAACTTAGAAAAATAAAAATAATTTGGATTACGATTTCTGTTCCAACTTCGCATGAGGAAAAACGGACGTATTAAACAAAAACGCAAAACGTCTCGTTCATTCATCTGGATTCTATCCTGGAACTCCATAGCGGTAGTCTGACGCTTTAACAGCCTCAGCCATCCGGCTGTTTCATCATTATCTACAGAATCATAAAGGGAAGGAATATGGGAAAAGGGAAGGAATATTTTATGCCTACGATAAAATATTCTCATATTTTATTGTAGGTTTTCTTTTGCTTATCACTTTTTCAAGTTGGCATTTTTTCACACCGTGTTCAGGACTTGTTAGGGGAAAGTAGGGTAATGCGGCCAACCTGTTTTTGGCTAAACAGTTCAGAATTTTCAATCCTAACAGATGCTTGATTGCATCTAGCAGTTGAAGAGCCAACTTCGAATTTTGAATATGGTGGCTGTTCCGTGCACATGCTTGATTGTGTGAGGAAAAACAGTTTTGTGCATCTTTCTTCTAATTGGAACACTATCATTTGTTTGATTGTATGTACCCTTGTATATAACTTATTGATTCAATAATATATATTAATGCTAACTATTCGCTCAACATTTGTGATTATTGAATTAAGTGTATTGAGTATTATTGTATTGATTATTATATTTGTATTTTTGTATTGTATTATTGTATTGAGTGATTAAAGTTTTTAATTTAAAGTGCTTGAACTTATCATTAAACACACACTATTTTTAAAACAATACATATATAAAAAATATATACTGTATGAATAAAAGATTTCACTTTATCCCTTTGTGTCTAGTCAAAGTTAAAAACATAAAATGGCGTGAAAAGATAATGGGACTCAACGAGAATCAAATGATGATGAAGACGGTGACATAGATGCAAGCAATGCTAATAATACCTGCATCATCTGTGGAAAATTTGATAAAAACAATTGTGGTACAGATGATTACATTTGTGATTATTGTATTGAGTGATTAAAGTTTTTAATTTAAAGTGCTTGAACTTATCATTAAACACACACTATTTTTAAAACAATACATATATAAAAAAATTAATAATTTATATGCAAAAACTTAAGTTTTCTAGTTTTTGAACAAACATTTCTAACGTTTCAGTCTTTTTTCAACGTTTTTATATGATGGTTTCCATTACCCCATATGGTTGGGTAATGAAGCTCAATGTAATGTTTTTTTTGTTTTTTATAATTAAAACAATATGCAGAGGAATACTGAAGTTTTGACACATGCACTTTATTTCTTAGAGTACACTGTTTGCACCATTAAAATAACTTCTCACAATATTAAGTTTTCTTTATGCATAATATCTTAGGTGGGCCCCATTCAACTACTCTAAAAGTCGGCAATCCTAATCGCATCAACGCTAATTACTACAAGCCTAGATCCGAAACCACCCAATGTTTAACGGGGCACGGCAATTTTATGGCCTACCTCTACCGCTTTAAGAAGAGAAACACTAATAAATGCCGGTGCAACAATAATAGTGTAGGAGATGCCATTCATTTTATATTCCACTGTGAACGATATGAGGTTCGACGCATTCCATTTTATAGGGAATGCCTTCAAGAAAGCCATAATTGGCCACCGACACTACAAAACATTTTTGATAAGAAAAATCTCTGGAAGTGTTTTGAAAGGTTTATTGAAAGCACCAGGGCTCTTCTGCCAGACTTCTACAGGAAAGAAAAAACTCTTGAGAATGAAAACAAGAACAGACAAGATGAGCAGGAAGACAGTGAAAAATCGGAAAAGTGATGTTATCAGCGATTGATTGATCGGCCGTGTAGAATTCTTCTGTACATAGTTTAGTTGTCTAGTATTAGTTTAGTTTTAAATTCTAGATTTAAAAAAAAAATTCCCATTTATATGTATCGGGTCCTCACGACCATGTATTCTGTATTATTACATCATAGTAAGCTGATATTTACATTCTCTCTGCGTGTTAAAATTGTAACCAGTTCTTAATGTCATTGTAACATTGCAGTGTTCAAAGTTAGTTTATACCTACCCATATGTAATGGGTTTTGCATTTTACTGTAACCGGACCGTTTCTCGTAATTGTTACTATTGTATAACGGTCTTGTCAACTTTTGTAATTTTGATTAATAATAATTTCCGATACAGCGCTCTGAGGTCCTAATTGTTATATTATATGTTGTATAATGCACAAGACTGACAAAACTTAAATTATTATTTATTACTACTAAAGAGGAGACACTCGTTATGGACTGTATGACAGACGACAGACGACTTTCGTTTTTTGTTGGCCGCTATGTGTCGCCACCAGTACATATCGTAACACGCCCCTTTTTTTTGAAAATACAAACATTAACAATATATACTATGTTTACAACTTTTGTGGACTTTCATCATTCTCAGTAAACGAAAATCTGCGAGGCTTATTTATCTGCCTGCCCGAGCGGGTTGTCAGAACACAGGGTTGAGCTGAGACAGGTTCAGTTATTTTGTCATGTTCTGTTTGACTATTTGCCTGCTCAGCAGGGGCGTGCCGTGACATTTGATGATAGTGAAGCTGTGTTTCTATAAGAAGCCGACATCCAGGGGCAACCAGTTAATTCTTTCTTTAAATGTATTTTTAATAGATTATCTGACGTACTTAATAAACAAATTCATTATAATTACCTCTGTTATTAGATCCAATATATTCCATACGCCCTCTAAATGTCAATTCTTGCTTTGATAAAAACATATAACATCTATTTATTTAAATATAATATATCTATTACCCATAATTATCTCGTTACAATTTTCAATATTTATTTTATATTATTTACTAATGTTAAATTCTATTCCGCTTCGATTTCCAAATTGCTTCAAATACGAAAGAATCGACGATTTTTCGTGTCTTTTGCCAGCTAAATTGTCAAAGACATTCTTATTCCACACACTAATTTCACTCTGTAAATGCATTTTTATGCATTTACAGAGCCATTTTATCGTGAAAATATCGAACAAATTTTTTT